>NC_092000.1:31751342-31810981 GCF_044704955.1 Pristiophorus japonicus | reverse complement strand
CTGTGGTAATGTGGGAAACGTGGCAGCCAGTCTGCGCACAGCAAGCTCCCACACACAGCAATGTGATAATGACCAAATAATCTGTATTTTGTGTTAGTTGACTCGAGTGATAAATATTGGCCCCAGGACACCGAGGATAAACTCCCCTGCTCTTCGAAATAGTGCCATGGACCTTTTACAACAGCATGCTGAGGGCAGACGGGCTCAGTTTATGTCACATCCGAAAGAAGGCACCTCTGACAGTGTCAGCCTAGATTTATGTGCTCAGGTCTCTGGAATGGGACTAAACCCACAACCTTCTGACTCAGACGAATGTGCTGCCCACTGAGCCACAGCTGACAGAAGTAACTGTTTCCAGTCCACTTTGCTAAATCATTTCTCATCCTTGTAAAATTGGCCTTCCTCCAATTAGAAGCTTCAAGGCAAGGAACTTGTGTTTCTCTGGATTGAAAATCCAATGAGATTAAACCTTAGCAGTTCAGAGTCACTGACTGTTCCATCCGGTACCTCAATGAGTAAATAAGTTGCTTTACTCGTGACTCAGCGGGCGGGGGGGAGTGGGCGGAGGGCGGGTGTGAAGACCCAGTGGGTGCTGCTCTCTGACTACATTCGGACATTGCTGACATTGTCCTCAGTGCTCCAGCCGCAGGGAAAACGCACAGGGTCTCTGTTCCTGAAGTTAGCGAGTGACCTGCAGGACAGTGCAGGCATTAGTGAGGACAGGACCAAGCCCGGCTGTGTGATGCCCCACACAGTCCAACATCCTGCCCCACATGAAGCACACATGGTGAGGTACGTGCACCACCAGGGGAGGAAGCTGGGCCAGGAGGAAATAAACTCTGCTGGGAAGTAATAACATTTTAAGAGAATTATGTATGTTGAGGCCTGAGTGGTGATATAACAGTGCTTCCTCCCTCCCTCTCTCTCCCTCCCCTCTCTCTCTCTCACTCTCTCCACTCTCTCTCTCTCTCTCTCTCTCGCTCCTTTTCTCTTTCCTCCTTCCTCTCTCCCTCTCTCCTCCTCCTCCCTCCCGACCCCCCGCCCTCCTCCTCCGCCCCCCCTCTCTCTCGCCTCTCCTCCTCCGCCCCCCCTCTCTCTCGCTTCCTCCCCCCGCCCCCCTCTCTCTCTCGCTCTCCTCCCCGCCCCCCTCTCTCGCTCTCCTCCCCCGCGCACTCTCTCTCTCACTCTCCTCCCCCGCCCCCCCTCTCTCTCGCTCTCCTCCCCCTCTCTCTCGCTCTCCTCCCCCGCGCACTCTCTCTCTCACTCTCCTCCCCCGCCCCCCCTCTCTCTCTCGCTCTCCTCCCCCCTCTCTCTCCGCTCTCCTCCCCCGCCCCCCTCTCTCGCTCTCCTCCCCCTCTCTCTCGCTCTCCTCCCCCGCCCCCCTCTCTCGCTCTCCTCCCCCGCCCCCCCTCTCTCTCTCGCTCTCCTCCCCCGCCCCCCCTCTCTCTCTCGCTCTCCTCCCCCGCCCCTCTCTCTCGCTCTCCTCCCCCCTCTCTCTCGCTCTCCCTCCCCCGCCCCTCTCTCTCGCTCTCCTCCCCCTCTCTCTCGCTCTCCTCCCCCGCCCCTCTCTCTCGCTCTCCTCCCCGCCCCCCTCTCTCGCTCTCCTCCCCCGCCCCCTCTCTCGCTCTCCTCCCCCGCCCCCTCTCTCGCTCTCCTCCCCCGCCCCCCTCTCCGCTCTCCTCCCCCGCCCCCCTCTCTCGCTCTCCTCCCCCGCCCCCCTCTCTCGCTCTCTCCCCGCCCCCTCTCTCGCTCTCCTCCCCCGCCCCCTCTCTCGCTCTCCTCCCCCGCCCCCCTCTCTCTCTCTCCTCCCCCGCCCCCCTCTCTCGCTCTCCTCCCCCGCCCCCCCTCTCTCTCGCTCTCCTCCCCCGCCCCTCTCTCTCGCTCTCCTCCCCCTCTCTCTCTCTCTCCTCCCCGCCCCCCTCTCTCGCTCTCCTCCCCGCCCCCCTCTCTCGCTCTCCTCCCCCGCCCCCCCTCTCCGCTCTCCTCCCCCTCTCTCTCGCTCTCCTTCCCCCGTCTCGCTCTCCTCCCCCGCCCCTCTCTCTCGCTCTCCTCCCCCCTCTCTCTCGCTCTCCTCCCCCGCCCCTCTCTCTCGCTCTCCTCCCCCGCCCCTCTCTCTCGCTCTCCTCCCCCGCCCCCCTCTCTCGCTCTCCTCCCCCGCCCCCCCTCTCTCGCTCTCCTCCCTCCCGCCCCCTCTCTCGCTCTCCTCCCCCGCCCCCCTCTCTCGCTCTCCTCCCCCGCCCCCCTCTCTCGCTCTCCTCCCCCGCCCCCCTCTCTCGCTCTCCCTCCCCGCCCCCCTCTCTCGCTCTCCTCCCCCGCCCTCTCTCTCGCTCTCCTCCCCGCCCCTCTCTCTCGCTCTCCTCCCCCGCCCCTCTCTCGCTCTCCTCCCCCGCCCCCCTCTCTCTCTCGCTCTCCTCCCCCGCCCCTCTCTCTCGCTCTCCTCCCCCTCTCTCTCGCTCTCCTCCCCCGCCCCCCTCTCTCGCTCTCCTCCCCCGCCCCTCTCTCGCTCTCCTCCCCCGCCCCCCTCTCTCGCTCTCCTCCCCCTCTCTCTCGCTCTCCTCCCCGCCCCCCTCTCTCGCTCTCCTCCCCCGCCCCTCTCTCTCGCTCTCCTCCCCCCCTCTCTCTCGCTCTCCTCCCCGCCCCCCTCTCTCGCTCTCCTCCCCCGCCCTCTCTCTCGCTCTCCTCCCCGCCCCTCTCTCTCGCTCTCCTCCCCACGCCCCCTCTCTCGCTCTCCTCCCCGCCCCCCCTCTCTCTCTCGCTCTCCTCCCCCGCCCCTCTCTCTCGCTCTCCTCCCCCCTCTCTCTCGCTCTCCTCCCCCGCCCCCCTCTCTCTCTCGCTCTCCTCCCCCGCCCCTCTCTCTCGCTCTCCTCCCCCTCTCTCTCGCTCTCCTCCCCCCGCCCCCTCTCTCGCTCTCCTCCCCCGCCCCCTCTCTCTCTCGCTCTCCTCCCCCGCCCCCTCTCTCTCTCGCTCTCCCTCCCCCGCCCCCTCTCTCTCTCGCTCTCTCCCCCGCCCCCCTCTCTCTCTCGCTCTCCTCCCCCGCCCCCCTCTCTCTCTCGCTCTCCTCCCCCGCCCCCTCTCTCTCTCGCTCTCCTCCCCCGCCCCCTCTCTCGCTCTCCCTCCCCGCTCCCCTCTCTCGCTCTCCTCCCCCGCCCCTCTCTCTCTCGCTCTCCTCCCCCCGCCTCTCTCGCTCTCCTCCCCCGCCCCCCTCTCTCTTGCTCTCCTCCCCCGCTCCCCTCGCCCATTCTTAGGGGATGCTCGCATGTTGGAGTAATGAAGGCCATGGAGGAGATTGGAATCCCGGTGGATATAATTGGCGGAACGTCCATTGGGGCATTTATTGGGGCGCTGTATGCAGAGGAGCGGAGTGCAGTGAGGACGAAGCAGAGAGCGAGAGAGTGGGCCAACGTGAGTCCTGGATCAAAACTTCCAGTGGTTTCCTTTGTTTATCTTCCACACCACAAGTACCGAATATCATCACATCAGGACGTCCCAAAGCACTTTACAACCAGTGAGGTGCTTTTCGAGGTGTAGTCACTGTTGTAATGTTGGAAACACCGTCATCCTAATCCCATGTGGCAGTCTTGGTCCAATATTTCTTTCTTCTGTTTTCCTTCTACCAACAACAACAACTTGTATTTATATAGCACCTTTAACATAGTGAAACGTCCCAAGGCGCTTCACAGGGATATTATGAGATTAAAATTTGACACCGAGCCGCATAAGTATAAATTATCACAGATGACCAAAAGCTTGGTCAAAGAGATAGTTTTTAAGGAGCGTCTTGAGGGAGGAAAGAGAGACAGAGAGGTTCTATCTAATAACCTATTCTAAATTATTAACACAGTCTCTGTTTCAATCACTATCTCCAGTAGCACATCTCACCGCCTCCAGGTGTTTAAAATTTAACTTTTCTCCTGCTT
Source organism: Pristiophorus japonicus (assembly GCF_044704955.1). Lineage (NCBI taxonomy): Eukaryota > Metazoa > Chordata > Chondrichthyes > Pristiophoridae > Pristiophorus > Pristiophorus japonicus. Next base: position 31,807,064 of record NC_092000.1, on the reverse strand, counting down.
TCTGTCCAAAACCTTTTGCATATAATCTTGTATTTATGTCCCCTCGTACTCAACCCTTCACCCACTAGAAACAGTCTCTCATTCCTTCAGAATGTTAAACATCTCCATCAAATCACCATTGTTCTAACAAAAGGTGCCCCAAATTTTCAGGTGGGCCTTGGTTTGCATTTCCCATTACCAGGCTGCATCCTTGTGAATCTGTGCTGTACCCTCTCCATTGCCTCAACACCCTCCTGTGGTGTGGAAACTGCACACAGTTCTCCATCTGTGGCCATGTGTATGGTGGTATGCCAGCACTAAGGCTATTGTGCCTTTTAGCCTGCTTCATTGAAGAATGAACCTACATTTATATAGCGCCTTGCTGGTTGGGGTGGAGTGTAGAATGTTTCATTATAAGGGGTGTCGCAGTTGTGTGAGGCAGACTGGTTGGGCCGGGTACTCTTTCCCTTTCCGCCATTGTTCATAGGTTTATATGTAACCTTCAGGGCTGCTGACCGAGGGCCGAGCGGCTGTTTGTCGGCCAGCACGGACACGATGAGCCGAAATGCCGCCCTCCTGCGCTGTAAATTTCTATGTTTCTATGTTTCATGGACTCAGGTTGTCCCAAAGCGCCTGACAGCCAATGAAGTACTTTTGAAATGTTGTACTGCAGGAAATGCGGCAACCAATTTACGCACAGCCAGCACCAACGTTGAGCACACAATTGGAATCTTGCAGCGAGAGTCCCACTGCCCGGACCAAGCTTTCTCGGGGCAAGCCGTCCAAGGACTTTCCTATCATCTTGTGTCTACTCATGTCGCCATCATTAGGCCAAGGAAAGGGAGCAAGAGCTCTCTGCAGCAGAGCTGAGAGAGGTGGGTTCAGAGAATCCAAGCCCCTAGACCAGGAGCAGGAACCTCGCGGGCTGCAAGGGACATTCCACACACCACCTCCTGAGATGCTAGCTCTTTCCGAACCATTCACCAGGAATCCTCCCTCCCCCCTCACCAAACCATTTCCCTCTGAATAAAAATCATGTCAATCAAACCATCGAACAGTAAAGCCTGCCTTCAGTAAATGGAACAAAACCATCGCCCTCCTCCGAGCCCAACACACACAATTTTTCGACCTGCTCCCTCATATATTAAACAGCTCCCTAATTACGACCATCGCTGCTCCTTATTTAAAGAGAGCTGTGTGTGTGTGTGGATTGGCTCCACAGTGCTGCCCATTCATCAGCACGTTACTGGAGAGAGAGCCAGGGACATAGCTCTGGTTGCTGTTGCCAACCCTCCTGTGACACAACCGCACTCTCATCTAAGAATTAGGAGCAGGAGTCGGCCATTCAGCCCCTCTTGCGATCTCTGTCTTGAATACACTTAATGACTGAGCCTCCACAGCCCTCTGGGGTAGAGAATTCCAAAGATTCACCACCCTCTGAGTGAAGAAATTTCTCCTCATCTCAGTCGTAAATGGCTGACCCCTTATTCTGAGACTGTGACCCCTGGTTCTAGACTCCCCAGCCAGGGGAAACATCCTCCCTGTATCTACCCAAGCCCTGTAAGAATTTTGTGTGTTTCAATGAGATCACCTCATTCTTCTAAACTCGAGAGAATATAGGCCTAGCCTACTCAATCTCTCCTCATAGGACGATCCCCCCCATCCCAGGAATCAGTCTGGTGAACCTTCGTTGCACTCCCTCAATGGCAAGTATATCCTCGATTTCGAGGGACTGCCTATACTGATGATGACTTCTGAAACACAATCTCTTCAGCTTGCCATAATTTCTTTGTAAAGTGTCAATTGAAACTTTTGTATCTAGAGTATAGAACATTCCACCTCATGACCGCAGACTCTAGACGTGTAGAACATAAGAAATAGGAGCAGGAGTCAGCCATACAGCCCCTCGAACCTGCTCCGCCATTTAATGAGATCATGGCTGATCTGATCTTGGCCTCAACTCCACTTCCCCACCCGCTCCCCGTAACCCTTCACTCCCTTATCGTTCAAAAATCTGTCTATCACCACCTTAAATATATTCAATGACCCAGCCTCCACAGCTTTCTGGGGTAGAGAATTCCACAGATTTACAACCCTCTGAGAAGAAATTCCTCTCATCTCAGTTTTAAATGGGCGCCCCCTTATTCTGAAACTATGCCCTCTCGTTCTAATTCCCCCATGAGGGGAAACATCCTCTCAGCATCTACCCTGTCAGGCCCCCTCAGAATCTTATACGTTGCAATAAGATCACCTCATTCTTCGAAACTCCAATAAGTATAGACTCAACCTTTCTTCATAAGACAACCCCTTCATCTCAGGAATCAACCTAGTGAACCTGTACAGCCTCCAATGCTAATAGAACACGAAAGGAAAAGGGGCCCATTTAAAGGTGAAAGTACCTGGACTGCATACATAGTAAAATAAAGACTTGCATTTATATAGCGCCTTTCACGACCTCAGGACATCCCAAAGCACTTCACAGCCAATGAAGTACTTTTGAAGTGTAGTCACTTATAATTTTGGAAATGTCGCAGCCAATTTGTGCACAGCAAGCTCCCAAAAACAGCAGTGTGTTAACCAGATAATCTGTTTTTCATTCTGGCTGATGGATAAATATTGGCCAGGACACAGGAAGAATTCCTCTTCTCTTTGAAATAATGCTGTGGGATCTTTTGCATCCACCTGCGAGGACACGCTGCTTGACATCTCCATCAAAAGATGACAGCACACTCTCAGCACTGCACCGGGAGTGTCAGCCTGGATTATGGGCTCAAATCGAAATGGGGCTTGAACCCACAGCCTTCGATCTCCGCGGTGAGAGTGCTACTCCCTGAGCCACAGCTGACACCCAACATAAGGATTGGTACAAATAGGGAATGACCCATTAGCCCCACAAGCCTCTCATGTTCCTCTTTGTATATTCACCAATCGATACTTATCCAGAGTACAGGGTGAGGAAAGGGTTCAAATATTTAACCAAGGATTTCATGGATTCAACTGTGAACACTCTTCCTGTCTTCCACAGGCCATGAACTCTGTCTTCAAAACTGTCTTAGACCTGACTTACCCCATCACCTCTATGCTCTCGGGTTCTGCCTTCAACACCAGCATTGCTGATGTCTTTGAGGACAAGCAAATTGAGGTAAGCTTTAAAAGGAAACCAGCTCCCTCCTGGGAGCAAACCGAATTCGCCCTTGGTCAGTGTGTTTGGCAGGGAGCACTGTGCTTGCTGTAGGAGACGAGCTCACATAGCTTGTTAACGGTGACAGTGGGCCAGGGAGCCGAGGTTAAATAGATGAGCCCGTTCTCGGCAGACTGGTGTGTTTGGTGCTGATTAACCATCCCTGCCGGTTCTATGTAAGTGACCGACATTGATAGAGCTGCACTTTGACCGTTGGAAACCACCCTGGGTATTACTCCTTGATGTTGAACACATATCGGGGCTAGTCTTTAACTGCTATGGGGAAACTCCAAAATGCAGTTTAGGCCACGGAACTTTTGCCTTCTGAGTCATCCACACGAATGAATTATAGAACAAATCCACTCGTGCAGCAGCATCTGTATAATGCAGCATGTGAGCAGGCTATGTGGCATAAAAATTGTCTAACATTCCAGTACCTATGTTAAACACTTGCTTCCTGAAGCTAAGTTATGGATCCAGCAGGCCTTTTATTTGAAATGGTTTCCAAAACTGAAAATGTAACACTCCTGCAGTAAAGATGAAGAGACCATGGTTAAGGGATTAACATATCATTAGTAATTCACAGCAGTAACACTTCGCTGCTGTATTCAGGATACTACACAGCAGACTGATGTGTACCTACAACTATTTTAGTTGAAACCAAAGGGGGCACTAAAAACCGACAAATAAACAAATTAACTTTTTACTGTAACCTTAAATCAAACTAAAATTTGGTTGCCGGGGGTGATGATGCACTCCAGTCCCTCCGGCGCCCACCTCTCGTGGAAGGCTGTGAGCGTACCGGTGGACACCGCGTGTTCCATCTCCAGGGACACCCTGGCACGGATGTAAACGCGGAAGAGAGGCAAGCAGTCGGGCTGAACGACCACCTCAACTGCTGATGTGTACCTACAATCAGAATTATCCAGCTCAGCGGGTGGCCATTCGGCCCATTATCCAGGTGCCGGCTCGTTGAACGAGCGATCCAATTATTCCCAATCCCCTGCCCTTCCTCCTCAGTGCTGCATTTTTCTCCCCTTCCAATTCCCTTTTGAAAGTTACTATTGAATCTGCTTCCTCCACTCTTTCAGGTCGTGCATTGCGTAAAAGAAATTCTCCTCATCTCCCCCTCTGCTTCTTTTACCAACCTGCGTTCCCCCATCCCATTGTGTAGTGCACTGGAGCACCAACTCTCCCCTCCCATCTCTTACAAATGGGTTCTGAACTCTGCACTGGCCGAGGACCTCTAATAAGCAATGTTTGTTACTAGAAAGTACTGCGACTGAAGCTTTTCACCAACCATAATCCTTTCCCCTCCCCCAACCCCCTCAGGACCTGTGGATCCCCTATTTCAACGTGACGACCGATATCACTGCGTCTGCAATGCGAGTGAACAAAGATGGTAAGAATGTCTATGTTTGCCGTGGATCTGTGCCTGTGTGTAAATGATTTATGTCCCGTCTCTTGAGTACCCTGCCTCCTGCCAGCATTGATACCTGTGGCCACGTACACCTCCGTCAAATTGGGAGCTATTTTTCTCCCTCCAGTTTGAGTGCTTTAATCCTTTTTTGGATTAAAGGTTTCAACAACACAATGGAATAAATTCTGTTGTGTGGTTGCTGAGTTTTGTAAGCATCTGAAAGTCTACCTTGTATTTTCCAACCTTGTAAATTGCTGTTAAATCAGTGCTTGCCGACTTGTGAAGGATAGCTGCAGGGGTCAGTCAGCGTGAGATAGTTTCCACACGACTAAGAAAAACTATTAATATATACTGCAGGAAATCCCAACCTAAATCGCCAGAGGGAACCCGAGTGCTTCATTATTTCATTGTTTTTTAAATCTGGGAATATTTTTTTTTTTTAAATCAGTAAAAGTGACCATGAAGCTGTCGGATTGTCGTTAAAAACCCAACGGGTTCACTAATGTGCTTTAATAATAATAACAACTTGTATTTATATAGCGCCTTTCACGTAATAAACCATCCCAAGACACTTCACAGCAGTATTACAAGACACAACAGATAAATTTGACACAAAAAAAGAAATTAAGATAGATGACCAAAAGCTTGGTTAAAGAGGTAGGTTTTAAGGAGCGTCTTAAAGGAGGAAACAGGTAGAGAGGCGGCGAGGTTTAGGGAGGGAGTTTCAGAGCTTGGGGCCCAGGCAGCTGAAAGCACGGCCACTGATGGTTGAACGATTATAATCAGGGATGTTGAAGAATTTGAGGGGCACAGATATCTTGTACGTGTACATAGAAACACAGAAATTTACAGCACAGAAGGAGGCCATTCCGGCCCATCGTGTCCGCGCCGGCCGACAAAGAGCCACACAGCCCTCGGTCAGCAGCTCTAAAGGTTACATATAAACCTATAAACAATGACGGAAAGGCAAAGAGCACCCAGCCCAATCTGTCCGCCTCACACAACCACAACACCCCTTATACTGAAAACATCTACACTCCGCCCCATCCGGAGCCATGTGATCTCCTGGGAGAGGCAAAAACCAGATAAAAACCCAGGCCAATTTAGGGAGAAAAAATCTGGGAAAATTCCTCTCCAACCCATCCACGTGATCAAAACTAGTCCAGATCACCCTGGTCGTATTCTATTCCCTGCAGTACTTATCCAGGTGATCAAAACTAGTCCAGATCACCCTGGCCGTATTCTATTCCCTGCAGTACTTACCATTATATCTGCTCTGTCCAAAAAAAGGTCATCCAGTCTAATCCCAATTACCAGCTCTAGGTCTGTAACCCTGCAGGTTACTGCACTTTAAGTGCCCATCCAACCATCTCTTAAAAGTGGTGCGGGTTTCTGCATCCACCACTCTTCCAGGCAGCGAGTTCCAGATCCCCACAACCCTCTGTGTAAATAAGCCCCCCCCTCAAATCCCCTCTAAACCTTCCACCAACCACCTTAAAACTATGCCCCCACGTAATATACCCCTCCACCAATGGAAATAGACCCTTACTATCCACTATGTCCAGGCCCCTTAATGAGGTCTCCTCTCAACCTCCTCTGTTCAATGAGAACAAACCCAGCCTATCCAATCTGTCCTCATAACTAAAATTCTCCATTCCAGGCAGCATCCGAGTAAATCTCCTCTGCATTCTCTCGAGTACAATCACATCCTTCCTATAATACGACGACCAGAACTGTATGCAGTACTCCAGCTGTGGCCTAACCAGACTATTATACAATTTAAGCATAACCTCACTGCTCTTATATTCTGTGCCTCGGCCAATAAAGGCAAGCATTCCATATGCCTTCTAAACCACCTTATCCACCTGGCCTGCTACTTTCAGGGAGCTGTGGACAAGCACTCCAAGGTCCCTTTGTTCATCTACATTATTAAGTGGCCGACCGCTTAATGTGTATACCCTTTCCTTATTAGCCCTCGCACTTCTCTGAATTAAATTCCATACCTGTACGTATTCTAGGCTGGGGTTCACTGAAAGCGAGGTGTTTTGTAAGGTTTAATGCAAAGTTTACTGCAATAATTCCCCCTCCTCCCACCCTCCGAATGTTCAATCAGAGATTCTACCGTCCATTTCTGTCCAACATTCTGCATTTGGGGTTTGCAAACCATTATTTTGCAAAGCAGTTATGATAGTAAAACAAAGCTGTGAAAGTTGGCATTGCTGCAGGCTGTATCTGTGCTTCCTGACCTACGGATACTTCCATTGCAACATGTCAGCATGGTTCATGTTGCAGTGCAAGAACTTGCCTCTGCTTCAATTGTTCCTCTGTGCCCACAAAACACTGTGTCTATAGTTACAGTGCGGCGCTGGTCATGCTGCAGCTCGGTTTCATTGGGTAAAATGTTTTGGCTTGGCAGAGGCACAGTAGTCAGGACAGGGATTTTCACTGTACGTCAATATTTGCTTTTGATGTAATCGGAGATCACCTTTTTGAATGGTGTAGCTATTTCATCCTTTAACCATTAACGTACTAAATCCACCTTTCAAGAATGTGATTTTGTAGCTATTCAAAAACCTGTACAAGTGATCCTGCTAATACTGCCGTGTTACAGTGGGCAGTATTGTGGGCTGCAAATTCAACCTTGGAAAGCAAAATTTATTCCGGGCAAGAATTGTGATCATTGTGTGGCAGCTTTATACAATCACAGAATCAGCGGGGCTCTGCTCCTCTGATATACGGTAACAAAGTATAGGTACGGATACAGGGCGACGGCGAGCGCCAATATAGGGTGACGGTGATACAGGGCGACGGCGATAGAGTGACGGCGATACAGGGTGACGGCGATACAGGGCGACGGCGATACAGGGCGATGCCGATACAGGGCGACGGCGATACAGGGCGACGGCGATACAGGGCGACGGCGATACAGGGCGATACAGAGCGACGGCGATACGGGGCGACGGCGATAACGGCGATACAGAGCGACGGCGATACAGGGCGATGCCGATACAGGGTGACGGCGATACAGGGCGACGGCGATACAGGGCGACGGCGATACGGGGCGACGGCGATACGGGGTGACGGCGATACGGGGCGACGGCGATACGGGGCGACGGCGATACAGGGCGACGGCGATAGATGGTGACTGCGATACAGGGTGACGGCGATACAGGGTGACGGCGATACAGGGCGACGGCAATACAGAGTGACGGCGATACAGGGTGACGGCGATAGAGTGACGGCAATACAGAGTGACGGTGATACAGAGTGACGGTGATACAGGGCGACGGCAATACAGAGTGACGGTGATACAGGGCGACGGCGATAGAGTGACGGCGATACAGAGTGACGGTGATACAGGGTGACGGCGATACAGAGTGACGGCAATACAGAGTGACGGTGATACAGGGTGACGGCGATACAGGGCGACGCAGATACAGGGTGACGGCGATAGAGTGACGGCAATACAGAGTGACGGTGATACAGGGCGACGGCGATACAGGGCGACGCAGATACAGGGCGACGGCAATACAGAGTGATGGCGATACAGGGCGACGCAGATACAGGGTGACGGAGATACAGGGTGATGGCGATACAGGGCGACGCAGATACAGGGTGACGGAGATACAGGGTGACGGCGATACAGGGCGACGCAGATACAGGGCGACGCAGATACAGGGTGACGCAGATACAGGGTGACGGCGATAGAGTGACGGCAATACAGAGTGACGGTGATACAGGGCGACGGCGATAGAGTGACGGCGATACAGGGTGACGGCGATACAGGGCGACGGTGATACAGGGCGACGGCGATACAGGGTGACGGCGATAGAGTGACGGCGATACAGGGTGACGGCGATAGAGTGACGGCAATACAGAGTGACGGTGATACAGGGTGACGGCGATAGAGTGACGGCAATACAGAGTGACGGTGATACAGGGCGACGGCGATAGAGTGACGGCGATACAGGGCGACGCAGATACAGGGCGACGCAGATACAGGGTGACGGCGATAGAGTGACGGCAATACAGAGTGACGGTGATACAGGGCGACGGCGATAGAGTGACGGCGATACAGGGTGACGGCGATACAGGGCGACGGTGATACAGGGCGACGGCGATACAGGGTGACGGCGATAGAGTGACGGCGATAGAGGGTGACGGCGATACAGGGCGACGGTGATACAGGGCGACGGCGATACAGGGTGACGGCGATAGAGTGACGGCGATAGAGGGTGACGGCGATACAGAGTGACGGTGATACAGGGCGACGGCGATACAGGGCGACGGCGATACAGGGTGACGGCGATAGAGTGACTGCGATACAGGGTGACGGCGATACAGGGCGACGGTGATACAGGGTGACGGCGATAGAGTGACTGCGATACAGGGCGACGGTGATACAGGGTGACGGCGATACAGGGCGACGGTGATACAGGGTGACGGCGATACAGGGCGACGGTGATACAGGGTGACGGCGATAGAGTGACTGCGATACAGGGCGACGGTGATACAGGGTGACGGCGATAGAGTGACGGCGATACAGGGTGACGGCGATACAGGGTGACGGCGATACAGGGCGACGGCGATACAGGGCGACGGCGATACAGGGTGACGGCGATACAGGGCGACGGCGATACAGGGTGACGGCGATACAGGGTGACGGAGATACAGGGTGATGGCGATACAGGGCGACGCAGATACAGGGCGACGCAGATACAGGGTGACGGCGATAGAGTGACGGCAATACAGAGTGACGGTGATACAGGGCGACGGCGATAGAGTGACGGCGATACAGGGTGACGGCGATAGAGTGACGGCGATACAGGGTGACGGCGATACAGGGTGACGGCGATAGAGTGACGGCGATACAGGGTGACGGCGATACAGGGTGACGGTGATAGAGTGACGGCGATAGAGTGACGGCGATACAGGGTGACGGCGATACAGGGTGACGGTGATAGAGTGACGGCGATACAGGGCGACGGCGATACAGGGTGACGGCGATACAGGGTGACGGCGATAGAGTGACGGCGATACAGGGTGACGGCGATACAGGGTGACGGCGATAGAGTGACGGCGATACAGGGTGACGGCGATAGAGTGACGGCGATACAGGGCGACGGCGATACAGGGCGACGGCGATACAGGGCGACGGCGATACAGGGCGACGGCGATACAGGGCGACGGAGATACAGGGTGACGGCGATACAGGGCGACGGCGATACAGGGCGACGGCGATACAGGGCGACGGCGATACAGGGCGACGGCGATAGAGTGACGGCGATAGAGTGACGGCGATACAGGGCGACGGCGATACAGGGCGACGGCGATACAGGGCGACGGCGATACAGGGCGACGGCGATACAGGGCGACGGAGATACAGGGCGACGGCGATACAGGGCGACGGCGATACAGGGCGACGGCGATACAGGGTGACGGCGATACAGGGCGACGGCGATACAGGGCGACGGCGATACAGGGCGACGGCGATACAGGGCGACGGCGATACAGGGCGACGGCGATACAGGGCGACGGCGATACAGGGCGACGGCGATACAGGGCGACGGCGATACAGGGTGACGGCGATAGAGTGACGGCGATACAGGGCGACGGCGATACAGGGCGACGGCGATACAGAGCGACGGCGATACAGAGTGACGGTGATACAGGGCGACGGCGATAGAGTGACGGCGATACAGGGTGACGGCGATACAGGGCGACGGCGATACAGGGCGACGGCGATACAGGGTGACGGCGATAGAGTGACGGCGATACAGGGTGACGGCGATACAGGGCGACGGCGATAGAGTGACGGCGATACAGGGCGACGGTGATACAGAGTGACGGAGATACAGGGCGACGGCGATACAGGGCGACGGCGATACAGGGCGACGGCGATACAGGGCGACGGCGATACAGGGCGACGGCGATACAGGGCGACGGCGATACAGGGCGACGGCGATACAGGGTGACGGCGATAGAGTGACGGCGATAGAGTGACGGCGATACAGGGCGACGGCGATACAGGGCGACGGCGATACAGAGTGACGGTGATACAGGGCGACGGTGATACAGGGTGACGGCGATACAGGATGACGGCGATACAGAGTGACGGCGATACAGAGTGACGGTGATACAGGGTGACGGTGATAGAGTGACGGTGATACAGGGCGACGGCGATACAGGGTGACGGTGATACAGGGTGACGGCGATACAGGGCGACGGCGATAGAGTGACGGCGATACAGGGTGACGGCGATACAGGGCGACGGCGATAGAGTGACGGCGATACAGGGTGACGGCGATACAGGGTGACGGCGATAGAGTGACGGCGATACAGGGCGACGGCGATAGAGTGACGGCGATAGAGTGACGGCGATACAGGGCGACGGCGATACAGGGTGACGGTGATAGAGTGACGGCGATACAGGGTGACGGCGATACAGGGTGACGGCGATACAGGGTGACGGTGATAGAGTGACGGCGATACAGGGTGACGGCGATACAGGGTGACGGCGATACAGGGTGACGGTGATAGAGTGACGGCGATACAGGGTGACGGCGATACAGGGTGACGGCGATACAGGGCGACGGCGATAGAGTGACGGCGATACAGGGCGACGGCGATACAGGGTGACGGTGATACAGGGTGACGGCGATACAGGGCGACGGCGATACAGGGTGACGGTGATACAGGGTGACGGTGATAGAGTGACGGTGATAGAGTGACGGCGATACAGGGTGACGGCGATACAGGGTGACGGTGATACGGGGCGACGGCGATACAGGGTGACGGTGATACAGGGCGACGGCGATAGAGTGACGGCGATACAGGGTGACGGCGATACAGGGTGACGGCGATACAGGGCGACGGCGATACAGGGTGACGGCGATACAGGGTGACGGTGATACAGGGTGACGGTGATACAGGGTGACGGTGATACAGGGTGACGGCGATACAGGGTGACGGCGATACAGGGTGACGGCGATACAGGGTGACGGCGATACAGGGTGACGGTGATACAGGGCGACGGCGATACAGGGTGACGGCGATACAGGGTGACGGCGATACAGGGCGACGGCGATACAGGGTGACGGTGATACAGGGCGACGGCGATAGAGTGACGGCGATACAGGGTGACGGCGATACAGGGTGACGGCGATACAGGGCGACGGCGATAGAGTGACGGCGATACAGGGCGACGGTGATAGAGTGACGGCGATACAGAGTGACGGCGATACAGGGTGACGGCGATACAGGGTGACGGTGATACAGGGTGACGGTGATACAGGGCGACGGCGATACAGGGTGACGGCGATAGAGTGACGGCGATAGAGTGACGGCGATACAGGGCGACGGTGATACAGGGTGACGGTGATACAGGGTGACGGTGATACAGGGTGACGGCGATACAGGGCGATGGCGATACAGAGTGACGGCGATACAGGGTGACGGTGATACAGGGTGACGGTGATACAGGGTGACGGTGATACAGGGTGACGGTGATACAGGGTGACGGCGATACAGGGTGACGGCGATACAGAGTGACGGCGATACAGGGTGACGGTGATACAGGGCGACGGCGATACAGGGTGACGGCGATACAGGGCGATGGCGATACAGAGTGACGGCGATACAGAGTGACGGCGATACAGGGTGACGGCGATACAGGGTGACGGCGATACAGGGCGACGGCGATACCGGGTGAGCGCGGATACAGGGCGACGGCGATACAGGGTGACGGTGATACAGAGTGACGGCGATACAGGGCGACGGCGATACAGGGTGACGGTGATACAGGGTGACGGTGATACAGGGTGACGGTGATAGAGTGACGGCGATACAGGGTGACGGCGATACAGAGTGACGGCGATACAGGGTGACGGTGATACAGGGTGACGGTGATAGAGTGACGGTGATACAGGGCGATGGCGATACAGGGTGACGGCGATACAGGGCGACGGTGATACAGGGTGACGGCGATACAGAGTGACGGCGATACAGGGTGACGGCGATACAGGGTGACGGCGATACAGGGTGACGGCGATACAGAGTGACGGCGATACAGGGTGACGGTGATACAGGGCGACGGCGATACAGGGCGACGGCGATACAGGGCGACGGCGATACAGGGTGACGGTGATACAGAGTGACGGCGATACAGGGTGACGGTGATACAGGGTGACGGCGATACAGGGTGACGGTGATACAGGGTGACGGTGATACAGGGTGACGGCGATACAGGGTGACGGTGATACAGGGTGACGGCGATACAGGGTGACGGCGATACAGGGTGACGGCGATACAGGGCGATGGCGATACCGGGTGAGCGCGGATACAGGGCGACGGCGATACAGGGTGACGGTGATACAGAGTGACGGCGATACAGGGTGACGGTGATACAGGGTGACGGCGATACAGGGTGACGGTGATACAGGGTGACGGTGATACAGGGTGACGGTGATACAGGGTGACGGCGATACAGGGCGACGGCGATACAGGGCGACGGCGATACAGGGTGACGGTGATACAGGGTGACGGGGCGATACAGGGTGACGGTGATACAGGGTGACGGCGATACAGGGTGACGGTGATACAGGGTGACGGTGATACAGGGTGACGGCGATACAGGGCGACGGCGATACAGGGCGACGGCGATACAGGGTGACGGTGATACAGGGTGACGGCGATACAGGGCGATGGCGATACCGGGTGAGCGCGGATACAGGGCGACGGCGATACAGGGCGACGGCGATACAGGGCGACGGCGATACAGGGCGACGGCGATACAGGGTGACGGCGATACAGGGTGACGGCGATACAGGGCGACGGTGATACAGGGTGACGGCGATACAGAGTGACGGCGATAGAGTGACGGCGATACAGAGTGACGGCGAGCGCGGATACGGGGTAACTAGTGGGAGTGCTCGGTTTATGAGTGGCTGTACCAGCATTAACAGGATCACTGGTTTGTGTTAATATTACGCTTGCATGATCATTAAGTTATCTTTAAAGTGGAACACTCGTTTTTCATGCTATCTATGGTTTGCCAATTTATGCTTTTTCATGAAAGATAAGTTATTTTTATCCCCAACTGATCTGCAAAACAAACGTCCTTGGGTTATTTTCGAAGCAGTGAGCTACAGGGGAATGGGGGGGAAGGAGCCTTGGTTTGTGAGAAAGGGTTAGCCATATGGCCGGAATGGCCCATGAAATTGGCCAATCCCAGCCCGGCTTCGGTCGACAGAGAGGCGATTGTGTGGGAGTCACTCGGAATTGAAAAGATTCCTGTCCAAATATCTGCTGATGTGTGTCACCAGGTGAGAAATCATGGGTTGCTAGCTGTGCACCCCACCCCCCACAGTCCTGTTCTCCCACTCTCCTCCGCACTCCCCCACCCCTTCCTTTCCCCTTCCCCTCCCCCAACCACTCTGTCCCGTTCTTCCCTCCTCCCCCACTCCGTTCACGCCCTCCCCCACCCCCTCCCACCGGTCCTGTCCGCTCCCTCCCCCCCCCCCCCGTCCCGTTCTTCCCTCCTCCCCCACTCCGTTCACGCCCTCCCCCACCCCCTCCCACCGGTCCTGTCCGCTCCCTCCCCCCCCGTCCCGTCCCGTCCCGTTCTTCCCTCCTCCCCCACTCCGTTCGCGCCCTCCCCTCTCCCCACCGGCCCTGTCCCCTCCCTCCCTCCCCCCCCCCCCCCCCAACCACTCTGTCCCGTTCTTCCCTCCTCCCCCACTCCGTTCGCCCCCTCCCCCACCCCGTTCGCCACCCCCCCACCCCACCAGTCCTGTCCCCTCCCTCTGCCCCCCCCCCCCCGTCCTGGCCCCCTCACTTCCCCCCCCCCCCCGTCCTGTCCCCTCACTCCCCCCCACTCCCACCCATCCTGTCCCCTCTTCCCCTCCCCCACCCCTACCCCGTCTTGTCCCCTCCCCCTCATCCGTCTTGTCCCCGTTCCCTCTTCTCCCCCCCCGCCCCCACTTGTTCTTTTCCCCCTCTCCCCCCAGTTGCCCCCCATCATCCTGGTCCCGTTCAATTCCCCCTGTCCAGTCCCCCATCCCGTGTCTGACTTGTCATTTTCAGATGCGAGTTTGAAGAATTGCCGTTTCCCCCGTTCACCTTTCCATCCCCATCTCTCAGCCAGCCTGACCGGTTTGCCGGTGTATGGTACACGAGTGTCTGTGGGCTGGCCCTGATGCAGACAATCTCTGCACATGACACTAGCTAAACCAGAGAGCCACGAGACAGCTGCTGAATTCAGTCTCATTGGGAAGAAATGATGATTGATTTTTTTTTTTAAGTTCTCCATTTAAAAAAAAAACTATCTTTTAACAGGTGACTGAAGATAGCATTATTATCTGCAGACTGCCTCATCATTCAGATTGCGAAGTTAAAGCATGTTACTCGGTGTTCCCCTTTATTGATGATGTGGAGAGGTTTTGTCATTAACTTCCATTTATTGAACTGAAGCAGATGGAGCCTTAACAGCAACGAACATCCATTCTGTTCTCTTCAAAAAATAGCACACCTGGCTGTTTAATTTCTCCGAAGTTTCTGGGTGATTTTCCAAACTTAATCCTTGGTCATTGTGGAGGATGTGATGCTGCTGACCTCCTTTGTTAAAACTCCTATCTGATTCTGTCACCGATACTAGGCTGAGCTATACTGGGACATTGCTATCCACAACCCCTTGTTCTGCCCCTCAAGAGTGGAGGTTGCTCTGTGGTGTGTAACGCTTGTGTGTGTCCTTTCACCCTCTTTCCCCCACCCCCGCCACCCCCTTCCTCCCAAAGCTTTGGTTTCCTGTCTCATTGTGATGGCATTGCTGCGTAACATTGTCCAATCCCGCACCCAATTCCTAACCGCATTTATTAACATAAAGTTAATCTCAGGGTAACTTTTCACACAACATTGTGTTCTTTTATCCTCCCTCCCCTCTTCCCCATTCCCAAATACTATGTTTAACCTTTCACTTTCCACATTTCCGTGCATTGAATCAAATGTTTAGCTTTACCTGCCACTTACAGGCTCTGTAAAGCTGCAGTGGTGAGTATTAGACAAGAAGAATGAAAATTCACAGTAAGGTTTTAATTTTTTCCTGTTCAAAATCAAATCCCCTCTCCCCCCCCCCCCGCCCCAACCACCAACTGTTTACCCATTTTGAGTTTAACTGTTGTGCGGTGTATTTACGGAGCAGTTATGGGGTGTATTTACGGAGCAGTTATGGGGTGTATTTACAGGGCAGTTATGGGGTGTATTTACGGAGCAGTTATGGGGTGTATATACAGGGCAGTTATCGGGTGTATTTACGGAGCAGTTATGGGGTGTATTTACAGGGCAGTTATGGGGTGTATTTACGGAGCAGTTATGGGGTGTATTTACAGGGCAGTTATGGGGTGTATTTACAGGGCAGTTATGGGGGGTATTTACAGGACAGTTATGGGGGGTATTTACAGAGCAGATATGGGGGGTATTTACAGGGCAGTTATGGGGGGTATTTACAGGGCAGTTATGGGGTGTATTTACGGAGCAGTTATGGGGGGTATTTACAGGGCAGTTATGGGGTGTATTTACGGAGCAGTTATGGGGTGTATATACAGGGCAGTTATGGGATGTATATACAGGGCAGTTATGGGGTGTATTTACGGAGCAGTTATGGGGTGTATTTACAGGGCAGTTATGGGGTGTATTTACGGAGCAGTTATGGGGTGTATTTACAGGGCAGTTATGGGGTGTATTTACAGGGCAGTTATGGGGTGTATTTACGGAGCAGTTATGGGGTGTATATACAGGGCAGTTATGGGGTGTATTTACAGGGCAGTTATGGGGTATATTTACAGGGCAGTTATGGGGTGTATTTACGGAGCAGTTATGGGGTGTATATACAGGGCAGTTATGGGGTGTATTTACGGAGCAGTTATGGGGTGTATATACAGGGCAGTTATGGGGTGTATTTACGGAGCAGTTATGGGGTGTATTTACGGAGCAGTTATGGGGGTGTATTTACACAGCAGTTATGGGCTGTATTTACAGGGCAGTTATGGACTGTATTTACAGGGCAGTTATGGGGTGTATTTACAGGGCAGTTATGGACTGTATTTACAGGGCAGTTATGGGGTGTATTTACAGAGCAGTTATGGGGGGTATTTACGGAGCAGTTATGGGGTGTATATACAGGGCAGTTATGGGGTGTATTTACAGGGCAGTTATGGGGTGTATTTACAGGGCAGTTATGGGGTGTATTTACGGAGCAGTTATGGGGTGTATATACAGGGCAGTTATGGGGTGTATTTACGGAGCAGTTATGGGGTGTATTTACAGGGCAGTTATGGGGTGTATTTACGGAGCAGTTATGGGGTGTATTTACAGGGCAGTTATGGGGGGTATTTACAGGACAGTTATGGGGGGTATTTACAGAGCAGTTATGGGGGGTATTTACAGGGCAGTTATGGGGGGTATTTACAGGACAGTTATGGGGTGTATTTACGGAGCAGTTATGGGGGGTATTTACAGGGCAGTTATGGGGTGTATTTACGGAGCAGTTATGGGGTGTATATACAGGGCAGTTATGGGATGTATATACAGGGCAGTTATGGGGTGTATTTACAGGGCAGTTATGGGGTGTATTTACAGGGCAGTTATGGGGTGTATTTACGGAGCAGTTATGGGGTGTATTTACAGGGCAGTTATGGGGGGTATTTACAGAGCAGTTATGGGGTGTATTTACAGAGCAGTTATGGGGGTATTTACAGGACAGTTATCGGGGGTATTTACAGAGCAGTTATGGGGGTTATTTACAGAGCAGTTATGGGGGGTATTTACAGGACAGTTATCGGGGGTATTTACAGAGCAGTTATGGGGGTTATTTACAGAGCAGTTATGGGGGGTATTTACAGGGCAGTTATGGGGGTTATTTACAGAGCAGTTATGGGGGGTATTTACAGGGCAGTTATGGGGTGTATTTACAGAGGAGTTAATGGTCTCTCACTGGTTGCTGCAGTTTGAGTTCCAGGCAGGCAGAATCGAGTTCCCGCAGCTCGGCTTCGAGCCGTTTCGGAAGGCACACGCGCAGACCTCCCTCCCACTCGATGCCAGTGTTCCCAGTCTCGCAGCATTCTATGTCAGGACTGTAGGTTTAACGAGTGAGCTGGGGGCCCAACTGAGCACTTTATGTGCCAGCACTTTCCCACTGCCTGCAGTGCCAAACCAACACAGGGTGAGTCTCTCCTTTCCGGGGAACCTCCTGCCCTGACTCCAAATCTACAGTCAAGTTTAGCTTCCGTGTGAAGTGGACATTGGCTTGCACTGATAAACCTGCACCATGATTGCCCCTTACTGTTCCATTGGTTTGAATGCCAAGCATTGAATACTCCAATGCAGCCTTCCACAGGGGCTGAATGAATTCACGTATAATCCATCCAGTGCACCTTGCATTTATTTCACAAACCTGAAGAAGCAATGGCTGGGCTTAAGCTCCTCGATCCCCTGCTTCTCCAGACTGCTTGTATGTACACACACAACCCTCGCCTCGTGACTTCACACTGAGCTGTAGCTAGAGTTACAACAAGTTTCAGATACAGCCAGTAAAACAGATCAGATTCTGCTAATTGCACGGTTTATTTAGTAACCTTACTGCTCAATGTTAAAATCAATTTATCAAAGCGTTCAAATCGACATATAGCATCGGTAATTTAATGTTGCTAAAATTCAGATATGCTCCAAAGCATTGAGATTCCGAGGCCAAGTGTCAGTCGCCCCTTTACGTTGTGTTTAACATCGCCCAGTAGAACAGTGTGTACTCCAGCAGTTTTAGTCACTTCAACTATTAATCAGTTTTGGATGATGAAAAAAATGATGTAACTGCACCAATGCTCCTGAATGCATCTTAAACTCTGACGCTGTGCTGGAGTGCTTGAGATCCAGGATCCAGATCCACGGCAACACAGCTGCCACGCTGCCATGCAAAGGCAAGAGTCTGTAGATGGAGAGCCCATAGCACTGGGGCAGGCTGTGTGACATCGACCCACTCTGATTGATTGTACAATTGGGGAGTGTGCAAGTCCAGAGTTGAATCGATGGCTGTGGAGGAGAGTCTGGGAGGCTGGCTCCAGAACTGCTGTGGCGGGGAATCGCACGGACTTGTTCTACAGAGCTTGGGCAGAGTACGCAGGCACGATGCTATGGACCCAGAGTGCAGATACACTCTCTCTCAAGATGCTGCATCATTTGGGTACCAGTGGAGACCACCAGCTGGTAGCTGTGGCTGAAAACACTGGCAACGTTGCAGATTGGACTGTGGACTTCCTGTTCTTGGAGACTTCTTGTAAAGACTGGAGATCGCAAGTATCTGAAGTGCAAGAAACTCGCCATTTCCAAATTATTTCCAGCTCTGGCAGCCATAACACTTCTCATGAGTGCTACGCAGCACCTTTATTTCTGGTGGAAGAGATGGCTTCACATATTTCCAATTTGAGCTTGTTCTGCACTGCGGGAGCGCTGCACTGTCGGAAGTACTAGCTTTCCGATCAGATATTCAATCAAGATCCCGTCCGCCTGTTCTGGTAGCTGTAAAATACCCCAAGGGCACTTTTACAAAGTTCTCACCATGTCCTGGGTACGTTCATCCCTCCACCAACACTACCAGAAACGGATTAACTAGTCATTCATCTCAGTATTGTTTGTGGGAGCGTACAGTTTGCACTTTAGCTATTGTGTGTACGTACAGAAACATATCAACAGTGATTCATTGGCTGTGAGGCGCTTTGGGGTCTCTGGGGGACATGTTCTAAATCCATGCCAATCGTCTGGCTCCCAGCCCATAGTACCTTGCTGGCCATCCGTTTGAGACCAATTTCACTATCAATGTCTGTCACGTCCTAGAAACATGCAACAGCAGAGAGGGAAGGAGCCTGCCCCTTGTCCTGATGTAACGGAACGCCGTGACCAATGTTCACTTTCATTTCGCACATTGCAACAGTGACTACACTCCAAAAGTACTTCATTTGCTATAAAGCACTTTGCGACGTCCGGTGGCTGTGAAAGCACTATATCAATGCAAGTCTTTTTGGGGCTGCATATGGGACTTCAGAGCGCTGCGTGGCTGCCCAGCTTAAAGGGGACATTAACCATGACCCCCCCCCTTGTTTTTTGTTTCCTCCCCCGGCCCCCCCACCCCCCTCCCTCTCCACCAGGCACACAACCTCCCACGAAAGGCAGAATCCCAGTGAAAAGATCTCTTTGGGGTCAAAAATCTGGGTTATTCCTCTCTGAAGGCGATCAAAGAGGTTCCAGGAGACGCATCGCCCGAAAGCTTTAGTGGACGATGGCCACAGGGATTGTCCAGCTCCCCTTTGAACACGCAGCAAATCCACTCACCACACCAGTTTGCAACTTCTTCCAAAGGTCAAAATAAAACCACTCTTTAACTCAAACAGCTCATCCACGTGGACTGAATCTCAATTTGCATTGTTTTAAATGCTCCTCAAATCTCAAAGTCATGATTTTCTAGAGTAAAAATGCTCCAGCACTCGAAGCCTATTATAAATGAGAGCGTTTAAATTAGGTAGCAGTTTGGTGACCCTCCTCCAAACCTTTTCCTGCACCTCTGTATCATCCTCCATGTGACGGGACCGAAACTGGACACTTGTAGACCAGGCCTAACCAAGGCATGTTACAGGGACAGTGCAGTGTTTTCTGTTTTGTATTTGATCAGTACATCCGAACACACTGCTCGCTATTGCTATAACCTCACTGTTTATGAACACCAAGTCATTCTTGCTCTCAGTAGTCTTGTCCACAGCCCTACACGATAGATGCACACTTGCCTTAAGTCCTACCCACTGCGTATTGCTACATTAAATTACATAGAAACATAGAAAATAGGTGCAGGAGCAGGCCATTCAGCCCTTCTAGCCTGCACCGCCATTTAATGAGTTCATGGCTGAACATGAAACTTCAGTACCCACTTCCTGCTTTCTCGCCATAACCCTTGATCCCCCGAGTAGTAAGGACTTCATCTAACTCCCTTTTGAATATATTTAGTGAATTGGCCTCAACTACTTTCTGTGGTAGAGAATTCCACAGGTTCACCACTCTCTGGGTGAAGAAGTTTCTCCTCATCTCGGTCCTAAATGGCTTACCCCTTATCCTCAGACTGTGACCCCTGGTTCTGGACTTCCCCAACATTGGGAACATTCTTCCTGCATCTAACCTGTCTAAACCCGTCAGAATTTTAAACGTTTCCATGAGGTCCCCTCTCATTCTTCTGAACTCCAGTGAATACAAGCCCAGTTGATCCAGTCTTTCTTGATAGGTCAGTCCCGCCATCCCGGGAATCAGTCTGGTGAATCTTCGCTGCACTCCCTCAATAGCAAGAATGTCCTTCCTCAAGTTAGGAGACCAAAACTGTACACAATACTCCAGGTGTGGCCTCACCAAGGCCCTGTACAACTGTAGCAACACCTCCCTGCCCCTGTATTCAAATCCCCTCGCTATGAAGGCCAACGTGCCATTTGCTTTCTTAACCGCCTGCTGTACCTGCATGCTAACCTTCAATGACTGATGTCCCATGACACCCAGGTCTCGTTGCACCTTCCCTTTTCCTAATCTGTCACCATTCAGATAATAGTCTGTCTCTCTGTTTTTACCACCAAAGTGGATAACCCCTCCATCACGGCTGTGCCTGCTTGTAATCTCTCTTCTCATGTAAAGTCCCAACACCACACAGATCTTTGTATCGTCTGCGCACTGTGGATGGATTTCCCCAACACCGTGATCAGACCATTAATAATGAAGATGAAGACCAACAACCCTCACACTTATCCCTGCGGGACGCCACGTAACCATCTCCATGCAGAACCACTGCTATTAATTGCATTCTGCCTTCAAGAATGCAACCAATTTCTTATCCACCCCTATAACTGCCCGCCATCCCTGAGGACTCAATACAATAAAGTCCTGTAGCATTGGCAGGCAGGTTATGGGTTAGTTAAATTCTCGTAGGCAGAAGATCATCATAGACAGTCCCTCGAAATGAGAATGACTTGCTTCCACGCCAAAAAAAGGATGAGTTCACAGGTGTTTCGAATGAAGAACCCAAACGACATCCTGAAGGGTGGAAGATGCCTGTGCATTGATTTTTTTAACGTGTGGTGGCCGTTGCACATCAGCCACCACACGGGCTTGACAGAGCTAGGTCTTGGTCCAGTGGCAAGGAATACCCAAGACGACTGGAGACCAGCTCTGCTGCACGGACCTAGTGCGCGCACATATCGCAGTGTGGGCTGGCCCGTGCTGCCCCTGTGCTCCTGGCCCCGAAGTCACGCCTCCCCTGGACCCCGATCAAGTCCCTCCACAATCTCGCGCCGCTCCTTCACCCCGACCTCGTCGCTCCTGCTGTATCTGCCCATGCTCCAATCACCGACCTGGACCTTGATGACGTCACCCTTCACTGCCGTCGCCCTCCTGCACTAGCTCGCGCTGTACCTTGCAGTGGTACGCCACCACGCTGTCCAGGGGCCACCGCTCATCGCTCCTTTTATGGCCCCGGCCTGCCGCTGATGGTCTCTCGCAGGTCGGGGCTGCCACGCTGTCCAGGGTATATGATGTCAACCCACTACCTACATCCACCAACCCAGTAACTTCCTCAAAGAATAGTTCGAAAGGCGTGGGAGTCCAATCGGAGAACACAACTGATCTTTCAGAAGCCTCGGCACCAATCTCTTTGACCTTCTGCCCTAACTCCCTCACCACGCGTGGCTGTCCGCTTTCATCTGTGTGCAAGGCCTTGGGTCGTTCAAGGCGCTATCTCAATGCACTATTAGCAATGTCACAAGTCGTGACACAATGACGTAACTGAATATCAAATATTAAAAGTCAAGACAGTAGATCTATAGTTTCTCTGCCCAGAGAATGCAGACTTGCAGTTGCATTGCCACAATCGGTGTGTAAGCAGCAAGCGGGCTCTGTTTAAATTGGAGGGCCTGGCAACTCCAGCCCACACCTGGTCTGCTGCAAGAAGTTTAGTATAGAACTGAAATCCAGGAGTTTTGGAGTTGGAGGTTTTTTTTTTACTCATTCATGGGATGTGGGTGTCACAGGCAAGGCCGGCATTTATTGCCCATCCCTAATTGCCCTCGAGAAGGTGATGATTGGCCGCCACCTTGAACCGCTGCAGTCCTTGTGGTGAAGGTGCTCCCACAGCGATGTTAGGGAGGGAGTTTCAAGAAATTAACTCAGTGACAATGAAGGAACAGTGATAATTCTAAGTCAGGATGGTGTGTGACTTCGAGGAGAACTTGGAGGTGGTGGGGTTCCCATGCACCTGCTGCCCTTGTCCTTCTAGGTGGTAGAGGTCGTGGGTTTGGAAGCTGCTGCTCTGAAGTCTTGGCGAGTTGCTGCAGTGCATCTTGTAGATGGTGCACATTGCAGCCACGGTGCGCCGGTGGTGGAGGGAGTGAATGTTGAAAGTGGTGGATCACGTGGGCTGCTTTGTCCTGGATGGTGTCGAGCTTCTTGAGTGTTGTTGGAGCTGCACTCATCCAGGCAAGTGGAGAGTATTCCATCACACTCCTGACTTGTGCCATGTAGATGGTAGAAAGGAGGTGAGACACTCGCCGCAGAATACCCAGCCTCTGACCTGCTCTTGTTGCCACAGTGTTTATGTGGTTGGTCCAGTTAAGTTTCTGGTCAATGGTGACCCCCCCAGGATGTTGATGGTGGGGGATTCGGCGATGGTAATGCCGTTGAATGTCATGGGGAGGTGGTTAGACTCTCGCTTGTTGGAGATAGTCATTGCCTGGCACTTATGTGTTGTGAATGTTACTTGCCACTTATCAGCCCAAGTCTGAATGTTGTCCAAATCTTGCTGGATGTGGATATGGACTGCTCCATTATCTGAGGAATTGTGAATGGAACTGAATGTCCTGGTGCTCCTGCCTGTTGCCCCGACCCTGCCATGACCTCGGCCCATTCTCCTGGGTGGAGGTCTTCAGATATTCGTGGTGGAGTCGCTGCCAGTGGTCACGGCAACATCAAGGCGGAGCTGCAGGACCCCAAGAGGCCACAGGGCCCCGGAAACTTTAGCAGCTCGTTGATTGAAGGCCTCAGCCAAGACCAAGGGTTTCAGGCAAGAGATCGCAGCAAGAGAAGAGCTCTATTTCTCTGTCAATGTACTGTGTTTGGAGCCACTCAACTGACCTGGGCCTCCAGACATGATTCAATTGGCCTTCCCAGGCAGTGGCAGGAGGGAGCGAGCAGGAGACAATTCCAGTCCGCCCACCCCTAAACTAGCATTTCATGCTGCAGGCATTGAAGGAGTGGCCAGGAGAGGGGGGAGGGGTATTCAGGTTGAGGGTGGTGAGAAAGCGGCAGACCTCGCAGCCCAATTTCTCCCTAGTTTCCACTGCTATCCTGCAAGGGAAATATAATCTGGCAATCTTTGGAAAGCCTGTCTGGAGACGGTGTGAGTTCAGCGGAGTTTGGACTGAATTGGGATCCAGGATACTCAGCCACTGCATTCTGAAAGGGTCTGCTCCAGATATTCTTTAATGCAGAATCATGTGATGTCTTCCAGTACACGCCCACCAAGTTAAGAAGCAGAGAGATTCCACTTGAATTTGCTGCTGTTCCATCTAACATCTGCCATTGAATGTTACCTACCCAGCTGTGAAAAACCAGAGCAGTGAATCCCATTCTGGTTTGCCAGTGTCTTCAGTTCCTCATAATCTGCCACGGGGAATTGCAAGGAAATGTTGGGCTGCCGTTGGATTACTCCATACCCTGCTCTTCCTAATAAGTGCTCACGATCATCAGAGCAATGACCAAGCATCTTTGGAGACTTCCGCATCTGTTCAAACAAACCAGCCGGCAGTTCCTATATCTGGAGGGACTCCCTGTTTCAACATCATCCTGTCAATAGTACACACTTCCCTTTTAACTCTGCACATCTTGGTGAAAAGGCTAACTAAAAGTCCTGAAGTAGGAGGAGCTATTTAAAAAATAAATGAATGCAGAAGTGCAGGTGTTAATTCAGAAACGATGTGTGTTGAAGGCTTGAATCTTCCTAAACTCAGAGTGAACAGGTTAGACAAGAGGTAACCAGATATAAACCAGACTAAAGGCAGCATGACACAAAAGAACATAAGGAATAGGAGCAGGAGTAGGCCATACGGCCCCTCGAGCCTGCTCCACCATTTAATATGATCATTGCTGATCCGATCATGGACTCAGGTCCACTTCCTTGCCCGCTCCTCTTATTCCCTTATCGGTTAAGAAACTGTCTATCCCGGTCTTAAATTTATTCAATGACCCAGCTTCCACAGATCTCTGAGGTAGCAAATTCCACAGATTTACAACCCTCTGAGAGAAGAAATTCCTCCTCATCTCAGTTTTAAATGGGCAGCCCCTTATTCTAAGATTATGCCCTCTAGTGTCACTGTGAACTCTAATATCACTGTGAAGATCCAAGTTTACTACGTAGAATGCAGCAGTACATCTCATCTTGTCACATGGTTTAGAATAGATAAAATATTGGAAATAGCATCAGTAAATTCCCACCTAGTTCACCCTGCCATTTCGGTCCAGTAACTGCACAGGTGAGTTTGTCTGGGAAAGACTGGCACCTCCTTTATTTTGAGATCAGTTTACATATTTACTGGAGCACATTAATTTCGAACTGAAAGATAACCACGCCCATCTTTGTACATGACAGGTGAAAACTAACCAAAGTTCACAGGCTGCATTGTACCCATGTAACCCCAGAGGTTATGCAGATGTAACTTCTGATGAAAGTGGTTTGATTTTAATCCATGTACCTTGCTTTAAAACTTGATCTTGAGTTGGGTTTGTGGAGATTTGGTCCAATGATTGGTTTTCTAATATTGAGTCAATTGGCCAACAAAAAACCTAAACTACATGACTGTGTTGGGTTTCGAAAGGCTCGCTCTCTCTCTCTCTCTCTCTGCCACCAGTTCAGCTATTACAGGACAGGAGAGGTCTGTGCCTCAAAGCCAAATCATTTTTCTTTCAAAAAGAAGAATCCTTGCAGTGAATTGCTGTGGCTAAGCAGTGTTGGTGCAAAAAAGTTCCCTCTGAAAATTAACTTACAAGGGTATTCTGATATACTATTGCAGCAATGCGTCTTCAGCTTTCTGCATCCTCTTTGCCTTTTTGTGTGTATATGTATGAAATGATCATTATATATCTGACATTTAATGGATGTGTCTGCTTCTGATAACTGATACTTTCTGAATCCTAATGTGAATCGCTTTTGGATATTTATCCAGTCTTGTGTGCACCATCTCTCACTTTACCACAGCCACGCTGCCCTTTAGCCAGTCTTGTGGACTTCACCAACAACAGTCAGTCTTGCATTTGCTGCTTAATGCCCGTTCCTCCCGGGAGACTGTACCACCAACCCCCGCCCCACAATTGGAGCACTGAGGGGTCGAGGGGAGGAGTGCAGGCAGTGAGGGGTCGAGGGGAGGAGTGAGGGGTCGAGGGGAGGAGTGAGGGGTCGAGGGGAGAGAGTACGGGCAGTGAGGGGTCGGGGGGGAGAGAGTGCGGGCAGAGGGGGGTCGGGGGGAGAGAGTGCGGGCAGAGGGGGGTCGGGGGGAGAGAGTGAGGGGTCGGGGGGAGAGAGTGCGGGCAGTGAGGGGTCGGGGGGAAGAGAGTGCGGGCAGTGAGGGGTCGGGGGGAGAGAGTGCGGGCAGTGAGGGGTCGGGGGAAGAGAGTGCGGGCAGTGAGGGGTCGGGGAGTGCGGGCAGTGAGGAGTCGGGGAGGAGTGCGGGCAGTGAGGGGTCGGGGGAGGAGTGCAGGCAGTGAGGGGTCAGGGGGAGGAGTGCGGGCAGTGAGGGGTCGGGGGGAGGAGTGCGGGCAGTGAGGGGGCGGGGAGTGGGGGGTTGGGAGCAGTGAGGGGTCGGGGGGAGAGAGTGCGGGCAGTGAGGGGTCGGGGTGAAGAGAGTGCGGGCAGTGAGGGGTCGGGGGGAGAGAGTGCGGGCAGTGAGGGGTCGGGGGAAGAGAGTGAGGGGTCGGGGGAAGAGAGTGCGGGCAGTGAGGGGTCGGGGGAAGAGAGTGCGGGCAGTGAGGGGTCGGGGAGTGCGGGCAGTGAGGAGTCGGGGAGGAGTGCGGGCAGTGAGGGGTCGGGGGAGGAGTGCAGGCAGTGAGGGGTCAGGGGGAGGAGTGCGGGCAGTGAGGGGTCGGGGGGAGGAGTGTGGGCAGTGAGGGGGCGGGGAGTGGGGGGTTGGGAGCAGTGAGGGGTCGGGGGGAGAGAGTGCGGGCAGTGAGGGGTCGGGGTGAAGAGAGTGCGGGCAGTGAGGGGTCGGGGTGAAGAGAGTGCGGGCAGTGAGGGGTCGGGGGGAGAGAGTGCGGGCAGTGAGGGGTCGGGGGAAGAGAGTGCGGGCAGTGAGGGATCGGGGAGTGCGGGCAGTGAGGAGTCAGGGGAGGAGTGCGGGCAGTGAGGGGTCGGGGGAGGAGTGCAGGCAGTGAGGGGTCAGGGGGAGGAGTGCGGGCAGTGAGGGGTCGGGGGGAGGAGTGAGGGGGCGGGGAGTGGGGGGTTGGGAGCAGTGAGGGGTCGGGGGGGCGGGGAGTGGGGGGTTGGGAGCAGTGAGGGGTCGGGGGGGGGCGGGGAGTGAGTGTACAGGGGGAGTGCGGTCAGGGAGGGTGGGCAGTGAGGAGTCAGGGGAGGAGTGCGGGCAGTGAGGGGTCGGGGGAGGAGTGCAGGCAGTGAGGGGTCAGGGGGAGGAGTACGGGCAGTGAGGGGTCGGGGGGAGGAGTGAGGGGGCGGGGAGTGGGGGGTTGGGAGCAGTGAGGGGTCGGGGGGGGGCGGGGAGTGGGGGGTTGGGAGCAGTGAGGGGTCGGGGGGAGGAGTGCGGGCAGTGAGGGGGCGGGGAGTGGGGGGTTGGGAGCAGTGAGGGGTCGGGGGGGCGGGGAGTGAGGAGTCAGGGGAGGAGTGCGGGCAGTGAGGGGTCGGGGGAGGAGTGCAGGCAGTGAGGGGTCAGGGGGAGGAGTGCGGGCAGTGAGGGGTCGGGGGGAGGAGTGAGGGGGCGGGGAGTGAGGAGTCAGGGGGAGGAGTGCGGGCAGTGAGGGGTCGGGGGGAGGAGTGCGGGCAGTGAGGGGTCAGGGGGAGGAGTGCGGGCAGTGAGGGGTCGGGGGGAGGAGTGCGGGCAGTGAGGGGGCGGGGAGTGGGGGGTTGGGAGCAGTGAGGGGTCGGGGGGGGGCGGGGAGTGGGGGGTTGGGAGCAGTGAGGGGTCGGGGGGAGGAGTGCGGGCAGTGAGGGGGCGGGGAGTGGGGGGTTGGGAGCAGTGAGGGGTCGGGGGGGCGGGGAGTGGGGGGTTGGGAGCAGTGAGGGGTCGGGGGGGGGCGGGGAGTGAGTGTACAGGGGGAGTGCGGTCAGGGAGGGTGGGCAGTGAGGGGTCCCAGAGGATGCAGGTAGTGAGGGGGGGGCGGCTGCGGCAGGGATGGTGGTCCTGGGGGATGCAGGCAGGGAAGAGGTGGGGGTCCCAGGGAATGTGGCCAAGGAGAACTCACGGAGTGAGATGGTTACACATGGATTTTGTTTTTCAGAGACATTTATTTAACGTTTTACATCTTCCAAAACTGTTCCATTAAATCAGTTGCACATCCTTCAAATAACTCTTAAAGAGAAGCAAAATAAGCTTTCCCTCTAAGCCTGCGGAACAGCTGGACTCTGTCCAAGCACTGAAATGGAAGGCATTTGTTGAATCTGAGTCAGGAATGACCGAGTGCCCAATCCTTGCAATGTATTTAGTAGCAAGGAGCCACAGCAGCCCCTGTAAACCACTGAATGGGGAGATCTAGAGCCAGCAATGGCCAGTTTGAATCTTGCTCATGACCCTGGTCAGGAATTGAGCTGTCCTTCACATGTGCCTCAT
Organism: Pristiophorus japonicus; assembly: GCF_044704955.1. NCBI lineage: Eukaryota > Metazoa > Chordata > Chondrichthyes > Pristiophoridae > Pristiophorus > Pristiophorus japonicus. The sequence continues at coordinate 31,778,593 of NC_092000.1, read as the reverse complement.
TGACCCATCGCTGCTGAGCCCAAAATCATTCTCCATAATTACTGAAGTCTTAAAAAAAATCAATTAATATTGGAAATGTAACTTGGTATGCTGCTCATATAGAGAGATGTTTTTATCTAGAAAGAACGAACTTGCTTTAATATAGCGTCTTTCATGACCTCAGGATGTCCCCAAGGGTTTTACACTTCAATCACTGTTGTAATGTGGGGGAAAGCTATGGTTTCAATGAAAGCACCAGAGTAAAAATTGAGGCTTTGTGCTGGTTTTATTAGATTGATTTGCTATCAATAGTGTATATTAGCTAACACAGTACTGATACTGAGCAGCAAGGGCCTCTTGCATTTTAACAGGCCAACAGAATGTGGAGTTTACAGAAAGTAAATGAATAGTTGAACAAGATGTACAGCCAATGAGAGAGAAAACTACAATCTCATGGAGGATAAGGGTGATAGTAAAGGAGGACATTTTTATAGTTTTCACTGAAGAGTGTAGTCAGTGGGCTTAAAGGGGCACAAGAGAAGGCGACAGCGCAGTCCGATGGGGCATAAATCAGGAAGTGGTACTCAGAAAAGCAGATGAACTCGATTGCATCCTGGAATACCGAGGGAAGTCAGAGAGGAACGAGCAGAGGCTCTGACCACAATCTTTCAAACATCCTTGGAAATGGAAATTGTGCCAATATAACACCGCTGGTCAGCGGGGGAGAAAGGGATAAAGCAGATAAATAAAGACCAGTCAGCCTAACATCAGTAATGAGTAAGATTGTCGCGATCATAATATGCAATAAAATGAATACTTGCCTAGAAAGACAACAAACACGCATTTTGTAAAAGATAAGTCATGTGCCTACTAACTGTAATAGTAAAAGGTGGAAAAAGCCAAATGTATTAATTATTGCTGTGCAATGTTGTGTACATGGCATTGCAATGAGTGTTGATAAAGGGCTGTACAGGAGTCCTGTTGATGAAGCGAGCAGTATCACAGCAAGTTAACTGAAGGACAGAAAACAGTGGTTAATGCATGTTCCCATCGGGGGGATGTAAACAGGGTTAGGTGTTGGCACCATGGCTCTTCTCAATGTAAATAAATGATCTGGACTTGGTATAGGGGGCACAATAACATTTATAGATGACACAAAAATAGGGAACATGCGTTACTGATGAGGGACTGCAAGAGACCTCCGGAGGATACAATAGGTTGGGAGGGAGGCTACATATCAGGTGAAATTTAATGTGGAGTGATACATTGTGGGAGGAGGAATGAGAGGAAATGGGCATTAAATGATACCGCTGTACAAGGAGGAGAGGAACAGAGATTTAAGGCTTGAAATACACATCTAAAAAAATAGGAAGACAAGTAGATGAAGGTGCAAATGGAATCCCGGGTGTGATAAATGTGGGCACAGAGTACAAGAATGAAGAGTTGATGCTAAACTTACATGTGTGAAGTTAGATTATTGTGCATCGTTCTAGGCAGTCCCTTTAGGAAGGATGTCAAAACCGTGGGGAGGGAACAGAGAGATTTAAGAACCATATAACCACAGAAGTTTATAGTACAGAATGAGGCCATTTGACCCATCTTTATTAAGTTGATACTATGGGTGAGGGGCTTCAGTTATGGGAATGGAGTTGAGAAACGGGTGGTCTTTTCACTGGAACAGAGCGCTAAGCGATCTGATAAAGGTGCTTGCTCAGAATTCGGAGGGGTTTTAAATGAGGTGAGTCAGTCACTACTGGCCATAAATCTGAGATCGCCAGCAAAAGAATGGAGGGAGAGATCAGGAGAAATGCTTTTGCATACAAACTGAAATTGCCCTCCCAGAAACAAAGCTGGAAGAAGAATCCTTAATAGCTATTAAACAGGAAATGGTTAATATTTGCAAAGGATATGGGAAAGGGAAAGGGATTAGCTGGATGTACTGTAAAGTTCTGTGAATTTATTCCTCCGTCCCCACACATACTTGTTCGCCATCTCATGATATTTTGCGGTAAGATTTAAAGGCTGTAATCGAGAACAGTCATCTACATAACCACTGGGAGAGCCAGGGGAACAGGATCTCTCTTCATTTCGCCCTTGTCGTCTCTTGGCATGTGCTGTGTGCCCTTCTTCCTGGAATTCTGCCCCCCTTGTCCCCCTCGTCCCCCTCCCACAACTCGTCGTACTTGGCGGTGTGTCTCCGCCATGAAACCCCACGATAACACTGCAGGCTGCTCAGTTACTGTCTAAATAATATTGATCCAAAATGCAAACCAATGGGTCACCCTCCATTTAAAGACATTTCAGTGAATCTCTAAATCCTCTCTCAGGATGACAGACATGTTTAGCAGGCTTACAGGAAACTTTCTATGACACTGTTGCTGTCCTGACTCTTCAGAGAGCTGTCCCACTTGTTCCTGATGCTGCGATCATGCTTCTCCTCTCTGCCACTGTGTTCCTTGTACCTCCTCTTCCCTCCCATGCTATTCAGCCCTCGCTGTTCGTATTCTTACTCTTCATCTTCATCCAGCAGGCAGCATCTGGCGTTACGTCAGAGCGAGTGCATCTTACGTCCCTTATTTGCCTCCTCTCTGTGACCCCAAGGACGGGCATTTGCTTGTGGATGGCTGCTATGTAAACAATGTCCCAGGTCAGCACTACAATCACTTCCTATCTACACTGGCCAGGTGGGGACATTGGAAACTTGGGGCTCGGAAGGAAACTGAGCGTTTGCGTGTTTGAAACCTCTTGTGACGCCATTGATACTAACCAATCGGTTATATTACAGTTCCTGAAAGTTGTGGGGGGGGGAGGGGAGAAAAAGATTCAATATTGGGAACGAACAGTGGTAAATGTTCAATTCAGATATGCTGGACTGCTGGAAATGTATTCCATGGTAAGCACTTGAATGGACTCGCACTGCCTTGTTTCCTTCTGAACCAAGTCTTTTTATGAAGGTTTATTGTCCTTCAGCCCAGGAATGGGTAGGAGGTGGATAAGTCTTGTGTGAGGAACCACTTTGCTCACTGGCAGCAGTGCTGTCAAACTCCAAATCTGCACAGCATCGAGGGGACGCACAGGCTATCAAATGGGTTCACTGGCCCGGGACGCATTACCCTGCACACTGTCTGCCCACTCTCCAGGTAGCACTTTAATTTTTCCTCATTTCGATTCATGCGGACAGCATAATATTGTGACCACTAAAAAATTCACTTTTTGCACTACTCCATTGGCATTTAACAACACCCTGTCCGACTTCACGCAGCTTTGAAAATGATGCTTTATAACCTAAATACAGTGACCAATGAACCGAATTCAAGATTACTAGTGTTTTACAATGGAATCCTATCCCATGCCATCAGCACCAGAATGGACGATTATATTGATCATCTCGCCCTCGGAATCCCTCATAAAAATAAAATGGCAAGAAAGGATTATGATGAGTGATTCTCATCTTTGGTGGGGGAGGGTTTTTTTTTAAATAAATGGTGAGTGGTGATGACCTCATGGGAGAAATAATCTTTAGTCTGGTGATTTGAGTTGAATCAATTTATACAGACACTAGGAGAAGCTCGAAGTAGCAAGTTGCATTTATATAGGGCCTTCGACACGGTAAATATCCCAGGGCCCGCGGAGGGTATAGGCACAGAGCAGGCGGAGGGGAATTGGGAGGTCCAAGAGTTCACACTTGAATCGACGGTGCCACTTTTGAGCTGTTGTGGGTGGGCTTTCTGCCGTCGCTAATACTTGTTATACAGATTGAAGTTTTGTTGGCTCAGCCATCAAACCCCACTCTATTTTTGGACTGTTGAAGTTGATTTTAAGCAACGTCTTGCGAGGGGTTTAAGGAGAGAATCCCGGAGCTTGGGGCCTAGATGGCTGAAGGCACGGCCGCCAATAATGGGAAGTGGGCGATGCACCAGAAACCAGAATTGGAGGAACTCCATGATCTTGGAGGGTTGCCGGGCTGGAGGAGGCTACAGAGATAGAAAAATATGTTGTAAAAGATTGTGTTGATGTTTCACGTTGTGTGTCAGTGGGATATTGGTGGGTTGATCGTTATTGGGTGCAGGTATGTGGATTCCACTGTAATTGGACATTAATAATCGACAGTGCTAGTGATTTTTGGCTGTTCCAATAATTATTTACAACCAATTACCAGGCGAGTTGGGTGCAAGACCTTCCTTCAACCCCCTCCCGAAAACAAATGTGGCATGCAGCAGACTGCGCTGCGGTAGTGGTGGTGCTGTGCAGATTTCTGTAGGCCTGCGAGTAGAATGCTGTGACCTCCCTCCTCCACCCCTCTGCACAAAACACACACCTTGCTCTGAGGAAGTGGGGGCGAGGGACGGCGGGTCGCCGGTGCACACCTGTGCTCTTCTAGGCCTCTGACTGCATCTGTTCCTCGTGTGGTTAGGCTCCCTGTGGCGGTATGTGCGAGCTAGCATGTCCCTCTCGGGATACCTGCCGCCACTCTGTGACCCAAAGGACGGACACTTGCTCATGGACGGAGGATACATCAACAACCTGCCAGGCAAGTATGTGACCATAGGAGAGCAGAGGCGAAAGGTGAGACCTAAGTAAGCAAGTATGTCAGGCGTAAGGCACTCGGGTTAAAACACGTTCTTTTAAATTGTCGCATTTGCAAGAAAACAAATGGAGCGTCTGCCTACAGCAGCCAATCAGCTCTCCTCCTTTGACCTGTGCAAAATCTAATCTTGTCCGGTCGCTTTGCGGAATTCACAGTTCCAGTTAAATCCCGGGTGCCGATGCAAACATGAGACACTTTTTGTCACAAACGCTGAGAAATAAGCCAACTGCTGAAATGGGATGGCTTAATCCGCCCACTTCACTGAGGCAGGAGATTCATGGCAAATTCTTGTCCGGTGTCATTTACCCTCTCGCTTTATCAAACTTCCTAAATGGAAGCATCTTAAAAGATCAGTTGTGCCAAACAATTATTGGAATGAATTCGGCAAAATCGATGCACTATCGTAATGGTGGACCATCGGCTGGAGGGAGTGTGATTTGTAAACTGCATGAAGTGTGTGAGAAACATCGGTCGGTCACATTATTGCCCGTGGTCTGGTATCTGATGTAAAATGTCTCTTCTTATTGTCGACTGACACATGTGCACATACCAGGAGTGGGATGGAGTCGTAACCGAGGTATTTAATGATGGTAATGGAAGATACCAACAGCACTGAGTGTCTGACGGGGAAAGCTACTCGTTGACACTTTACATCCAGTGGATGTTTTTTTAATTAAATTGAATTTAACAATAAATTCCCCAAATTTATAATTGAAGTGATCCCAGTCCGAAAGGCGAGCGGGCACCTGGCAGTGTTCTTGGGTCAACCATTGTGGGTTTGAGGGGGCAGGAAGGGGTGTAACTATGGTATGGAATCATGAACCCCTCCAAATGTTGGTTGTGAGCACACATCCTACCTCTGCATTGTGCAACTCTGTCCAGGCACTTCCACTTCTCAAAACTAACCAAAATATATTCGAAGATTTTGTACAGGTTGAACTTCCCTTATCTGGCACCCTCGGGCCCTGGCCTGTGCCGGATGAGGGGAGGTCAGCCCGAGGTTGGGGAGTGGGGGAGGAGGTCGGTGCCCCGGGCAGGCCCCCAAAGTGTCGGCGCGGGCCAAGTGTCGGAGCGGCCCCAGCGGGCCGAGTGTTGGCGGGCTCCCAGCAGGCCGAGTGTCGGAGCAGCCCCAGCGGACCAAGTGTTGGCGTGGGCCGAGTGTCAGAGCGGCCCCAGCGGGCCGAGTGTCGGCGGGCCCCAAAGTCGGGTTGGAGGTCAGCCACGTTCCCCCAGCCGCCAGAATCATGCCGGACAAGGGGTGGAGCCAGATAAGGGAGGTCTAACCTGTATAATATTATGGTGACTATCGATGCAAGAGTGAAAATCTATACAATAGGATAGAGAAACCCACAGGTTACTAGATTATACTGATCAGTAATTTACAAAAATGTTCAAACATTGTTGACTGTTTACACCAGTGTTTAAAGGCAGTAATACATCCCAGCTATCAGAAGCTGGCAGTCTGTTTCTGGCACTTGCTCCAGCATTACTCTCATAGTTCTATGGTGCCCAATCTCTGGGGTGCTCATCTAGTACCATGGCAACCACGTTACTGCACCCAATAGGTTACGGGTCAGATCCAAAACTTTAATCTTTCCTTCTCTTTAAAATATTATTGACTGCATTGTTATACTCTGCCACTTCATTGTACACGGCCTACCCTACTCTTCCCTATCCATATTCACATTGTGGTGAGAGTGTAATATGCACTGGCCCAAATGAGTGTTGGTGGTAACATTTTTATATACCGTTCACGTTACTATATACTGGCCAATTTATTACTGTGTTTGCCCACATAGTTACAAATCAGCTCCACAGAATGGCCACGTCATCCACTCACCAGGTTGCTATCCCTCAGCCATGCTGTTTTATACCAGCTCTCTTATATATCTTTTGCATCCCTTTTCTGGAGGCCACATTAATATACATTGGCCCCACTATTATACTCTGGTCAGATGGCCAGATGATAACCAGTTTATCATTCACTGGCCAGATGACTATCCAGTGACCACATTAGTAATCACTGACCACATTGCGTACGCTGACCACATTGCACACGCTGACCACATTGCTGTACTTTCCCCATGCTGCTACACAAACATATTGTTACCTGTTTAATTACATAGGATATAGGGCACAGACACAAGTTATTCATATCAGCCAGTCCATGCCAGCGTTTTTGCTCCACTCGAGCCTTCTCCTGTCTGTCCTCCTCTAAATCTATCAGCATACTCTCTCTTCCCTTCTCCCTCGTGTTATCTAGCCTACCCTTATTGGCTTCAACCACTCCCTGTGGCAGCGAGTTCAACATTCTAACGTCTGGTAAAGAATTTTTTTCTGAATTCCCTATTTGATTTCTTGGTGACTATTTTATATTATGGCCTCTAGTTTTGCTCTTCCCCACAAGTGGAAACATTCTCTCTGTATCCACTCTATCAAAACCGTCCATAATTTTAAAGACCTGTAATTGGTCACCCACAGCCAGTTCATCCTTTCCTGATAGTTATAACCTCGCATTTCTGGTATCATCCTTGTAAAAAAATGTTTTTCATCCTCTCCGATGCCTCTATCTTCTTTTTATAATATGTAATCCAGAACTATACGCAGTACTGCAAGTGTGGTCTAACCAAGGTTCGATACAAGTTTAACATAATTTTACTACTTTTCAATTCTATCCCTCTAGAAATAAACCCTAATGCTTGGTTTGCTTTTTTATGGCCTTGTTAACCCGTGTTGCTACTTAGTTATTTTTGCATTTGTACTCCGAGATCCCTTTGCTCTTGGAAATGCGAATCTAAATGGGGTCAAAGTAATATGTGACCTCGCTATTTTTCTTACCAAAATGTAATACCTCACATTTATCTGTTGAACTTCATTTACCAATTATATGTCCATTCTGCAAGTTTATTAATGTCATCTTATAATTTTTTCAGTATTGACTATTCTCCTCTCCCCCCCCCCCCCCACCCCCAATTTAGTATCATTCTCAAATTTAGAAATTATGTTTTTGATTTCAAAGTCTAAATCGTTAATATAAATTGTGAACAACTGTGGTCCCAGCACTGATCCTTGGGGAACACCACTACCCACCTGCCACTGTGAATAGCTACCTTTTGCCCCTACTCTTGGCTTTCTGTCTTGAAGCCAGCTAGCTGTCCATTCTGCTACTTGTCCCCTGACTCCGCAGTCTCTGACCTTGTTCATCAGTCTATTAAGGGGTACCTTAATGAAGGCCTTTTGCAAATCTAGCTACATTACATCTACTGCATTACCATTGTCTACTCTCTGTTACCTCTTCAAAAAATTCAATGAGGTTAATCAAGCAAGACTTTCCCTTTTGAAACCATGCTGACTATTATTATATTTTTGGTTTGTAGATATTCTATGTTCTCCTTTAGTAGGGATTCCATTATTTTTCCTACCACCGATGTTAAGCTTGCTGTTGCATAGTTCCCTGGACATGTTCTATCTTCCGTCTTAAATATAGATATTACATTAGTTATCCACCAGTCCTCTGGCACTACACCTTTTTCTAACAAATTACTAAATATATGTAGTAATGCCTCTGCAATCTCTTCCCTAGATACTTTTAAAATGCGCAGATATAATCCATTCGGACTAGGGGTTTTATCCTCTTTGAGTTTGATTAGTTTATTTAATATTTCTCCTTTTTATTTTAAATGCGGTTTTCTCATTTCTAACCTCATCCAATGTCATTTCCACCTGTTCTGTCTCACTGGTAAATACTGACGCAATGTAATTATTTAATATTTCTGCCATCTCTGTATTGCTGCCTGTGATATTATCCTGTCTATCCCTCAGTGGCCCTATTCCCATCCCAACTTTCCTTTCTTATTTATGTGCCTGTAAAATATTTTACTATTTTGTTTTATGTTCCTTGATTCTTTAATTTCATAGTTCCTTTTTGCCTTCCTAATTGTTTTTTTGACTTCTCTCCTAATCTCTTTGTATTCTCCCTTGTCATGCTCTCCCCTGCTGTTCATGTACTTAATGTATGCCTTTTTCCCTTATGTCTTTATTCATCCATGGTGCCTCAGTAGTGTTTAGTTTGTTCTTGTTTATTAGTGAAATATATTTTTCCTGGACTCTGTTGAACACCATTTTAAATGTTTCCCCATTGTTCTACATTATTGTTTGTCAATATTGTTGTCCATTTTATTTTCCTAAGTTCTATTCTCAGCTTTGCTTTTCTCCAATCTATTACCCTTGTCTTTGTCATTCTTATAGCCTTCTCAATTATCATCTTAAGCGCAGTATATTCTGGTCACTTGTGCCGAGATGTTCCCCTACTTTTACTTCTTTTATCTGCTCTGGTTCATTCCCCATTACTGGACCCAAGAGCGAACCCTTCCTTGTTACGCTTTTTACATGTTGGGTTAGAAAGGAATCCTGTACACATTGTAGGAACTCCATTCCCTTATCCCCTTTATCCAATTAATATCTGGGTAGTTGAAATCTCCCGTGATTATTATTCTATTTTTTACTCCTTCCCCTAATTTGGTTACATTTTTCTTCCTCCATTCCCCTTCCACTATTAGGTGGTCTGTAGATTACCCCTATTAGTGTAATTATTCATTTATCTTTTATCTCTATCCACATGGATTCTATTTTTGTCTTGCTGATAGCTACGCCACTTTTTCTTACAGCCATTATGTTATCCCTAATAAGCACTGCTACTCCATCTCCCCTTTTTCCCTCTCTATCTTTTCTAAATATGTTATACCCTGCAACGTTTAATTCTCAGTCCTGATTTTTTTGTCGCCATGTCTCAGTAATCTATTATTATGTCTGGTTCCTCGCAACGTATTATTGCCTCCAGCTCCCCTGTTTCATTACGGGCACTGTGTGCATTGCTGCACAGGCAGTTTAACTCATTTTTAGTAGCAGTTCCTCTCACTTTATTTTCACCATCTTTTTAGACTCCTGTTCTATAATTCTATTTGCTCTTATGCCGTCAATGTCCTCCCTTACTTTATTCTTTCCTATGCGCTCCATTCTTATTTTGTTCGTTTATATTTAGGTTGGTTTCATTTCTTGTCGACCCCTCCCCCCTTCTTACTAGTTTAAAGCCTTTGCCACCTCCCTATTTACCCTTTCCACTAGGACATGGGTCCCATCGGTACAGCTCCTTCCTGTCCCAGAACTGGTGTCAGTGTCCCATGAAAAGGAACCCCTCTTTCCAACATCAGCCCTTCAGCCACGTGTTAATTCTCCTGATCTGTCTGCTTCTATGCCAATCTAGCACGTGGCTCGGGCAATAATCCAGAGATTATTACCCTCGAGGCCTTGCTTTTTAATGTAGCTCCTAACTCCTGATACTTCCTCAGCAGGACCTCCTCCCTGTTCCTACCTATGTAGTTTGTCCCGACATGGACCACGATAACTAGATTTTGCTCCTCCCTTTCCAAATTGTTGATTATCACTTGATAAATATCGCTAGTTTTTTAGCGGTCTGTCAGTATACACCGTCACGTGTCACTCTGTGCCATGACCCACAGAAATAAGCCATGATATTATATCCCTGCTCCCAACCCCACCCTACCTTACATCAGCATCTCATCTGGTCTTAGATGACTATTCCCAACTACTGTTGACTTCTGCTTCTTGTATTTGGCATGGTCTGAACGACGGTATGAGATTACTGCCTTGCACTTGTGTCCCAAGCATGTCGTTCAATGTGGAATTCATTACTCATTGAAGAAGTTTATGCAAAGAGAGATATATTTTAAATTTGTGTATTGGTGGAATGTTTAGATTGTAAAGACCGATAAAGTTGCTCCTTTGATGACGAGTTAAGTTGTTTATTATCTTGTTTAAAGTGGATTACGGTAAGTGGAGTGCAGCGCAGCATGTGTACATTTACTGTGTAATGAGAATGGAGTATTCTTGTGCTATTTTTGCATATGGTGCACAAGCAGTGCTGAGAGTCTCTGAGGACAGGCCAAATGGAGACTGTTTCTGGGGGCAGTCCCCAAGAGTTTCAGCCCAAGGGCCAAGTGCGGTACTGCACAGTGAGCAGTATTCCGGTCTTGTTCCGCACGTGTTACATGAGTTTTTTTTTAATTGCAGCTGACATCGCCAAAACTATGGGTGCCAAAACAGTCATTGCCATTGATGTGGGAAGCAAGGATGAAACTGATCTGTGTAACTATGGAGACAGCCTTTCGGGATGGTGGTTGCTTTGGAAACGCCTAAATCCGTGGGCAGAGAAAGTTAAAGTAGGAAACTTGGCAGAAAAGTCTGCTTTTCAGTCCATTAATACAGTGAGCTTTGTAAAGGAGTTGGGGAGACTGACTGGGGCACTGAGAGGGGAGCTGGTGTAGTGCCTCCATTTCTCTCAGCTGATTGGCAGCCACCTCCTCCAATAGCGATCCAGTCTCCACTCAGGCCTATCCAGAGTCCACCATTGAATGACTGCACACACCTGTCAATCACTCAGCGCACAGCCCCAATCACTGCCCAACAATGGAAATGCATCATCAAAGTTAAGATGAAGCCACCTTTGGTTGGAATTTTCCCAGCATTCCTCGTGCAATGTATGCCCTCAGTTCTGTGGCAGTGCAGAAGGGAGATTTTGCCTTGTAACAAATTTGTGCTCACACCTACCTTGAGTGCTCGATGCCGGTACCATGTGGCTGTAGAAAGTGAAGCCTTACCCTCTTTCTCATCCCGACCATCGCCAGGGATTCGCTCACATGCCCCTCTCCTGTGTGCTTGGAGCCCTGATCAGAGATTGGTGTAACATTCCCTTGCTGTGGCGATATGACGGCTCCCAGTATGTTTGCACATACTGGATTACATTGGGTGAACACCTCGTTAGTCCCGTGTCACTACCTCTCATCCTCTTCTCTTTGCCTCTTCTTCTCTCACTCACACACACACATCTGTGACTCTCACTCTCTGGCGTCAGTCTGTCTGTGTCTCCCTATCTTGCACGTGCTCTCTCTAATGTACATTGGAACAAGTGTAAATGTGAGTGCTGCCACAGGACGATACATTGGATCACGGGGCAATAAACAACACTGGTGCGATTTATTATTACTTTAATTATCACTCGTGAGTAGGAATTGATGAACTGTGAGGTTCAAGGTAATGGGCACCCTGGGGACGAGTACTTAAATATATCGCAGCCCCTCCAGTTCATTAGCAGTTCCTGGCTTTCATTAATTTTTGCCTAGGCTATTACAGACTGATCTGGTGTCCAGCTGTATATTGCTGGGAAAATATCCCTGAGAGCCAAGTGAAGCTTGTCACTGGTTTATATTGTCTGGGTGAGGGTTGTGGCAGATGATTTTCATCAGATCAGCTCCATGTGTGAACCTCCCCCCATGGGGAGGGAAGACCATGCCCCACCCCCCGCCCCCCCCAATGGGGAGGGAAGACCCTGGGGAGACTATGCCTCCATGCTTTCCCCCCCCCCCACCGAACAGATAGTGCCCACTCTTTCCTCCCCCCTGCAGTGGGTGGCTAACAATCTAGGGCTGGAGTAATGAATGGTTGCCAGGCTGAGATTTCCACCTGTGTTCAATGTTGCTGATTAAAAATGCTGAGAATCCGACAATTTCCTGATGGAACAGCAGCAAATGTCCAAAATGTAATTTTCCTGTTAATAGCTGGAACTCCAATCCCAATAGAAAGATGTGGTGAGCGGAGTGCAATTACCCCTCGGGTCAACACTCTCTCTTGCACTCTCAGCTTCTCTCTCTCTCCAGTTTTCTGTTTTGTTTCCCTCATGTTCTCTTGCTTTCTGTCTGTCTCTCCCACCATAACGTGCCACCTCATTTACTGTAGCCATGTTGAAGAGAATGTGTTTCCCTGTTAGTGGAGGTATCCCTGTGTGTGTCACGGAGAGACCGGACACCTCCACTTTCGGCACTGACTCCTGTAGACTGGTTGTGCATGTCTTGTGCCTCGATATTTGCCGATTGCATGTAACGCACCGTTGATCTGATGCGTTTCAGGTGCCGGATATGGCAGAAATCCAGTCACGCCTGGCCTACGTGTCCTGCGTACGGCAGCTGGAGCTGGTGAAGAACAGTGCGTACTGTGAATACATCCGCCCGCCTATTGACCGCTTCAAAACCATGGACTTCGGCAAGTTCGATGAAATTTATGTAAGTGCACATCTCTTGGCTTATGCTTTCTGAGAATCATACAGCAAAAAGGCAGCTATTCGACCCATCGTGCCTGTGCCGGCTTTTTGAAAGAATGATCCACGTACTCCCTGCCCTTGCCCCATATACCTTACAATCTTTCCTTTTCATGTATTTATCCAATTCCCCATTGAAAGTTGCTGTTGAATCTGCTTCCACCGTCTTTCATAAGAACGTAAGAAATAGGAGCAGGAGTAGGCCATTTGGCCCCTCGAGCTTGCTCCACCATTCAATAAGATCATAGCTGATCTGATCATGGCTTCCCCGCCCGCTCCCCATAACCCTTTACTCCCTTATTGCTCAAAAATCTGTCTATCTCCGCCTTAAATATATTCAATGACCCAGCCTTCACAGCTCTCTGGAGCAGAGAATTCCATAGATTTACAACCCTCTGAGAGAATAAATTTTCCCCTCATCTCAGTTTTAAATGGGTAGCCCCTTAGTCTAAGACCATGCCTCCTAGTTTTAGTTATACTTCATCCCCTTTGCAATAAAGGCCAAGATTCCATTGGCCTTTCTGATCACTTGCAGTACCTGCATACTAACTTTTTGTGTTTTACATACAAGAACCCCCAGGTCCCTCTGTACTGCAGCACTTTGCAATTTTTGGCCATTTAAATTATATTTTTTTACGACAAAGTGGATAACCTCACATTTTCCCACATTATACTCCATCTGCCAAATTTTTGCCCACTCACTTAGCCTGTCTATATCCCTTTGCAGATTTTTTGTGTCCTCCTTACAATTTGCCCTCCCACCCATCTTTATGTCATCAGCAAACATTACACTCGGTCCTTTCATCGAAGTCATTAATATCGATTGAAAACAGTTGAGGCCCCAGCACTGATCCCTGCGGCACCCCACTCGTAACTATTTGCCAACCGAAAAATGACCCATTCATCCCGACTCTCTGTTTTCTGTTATTTAGCCAATCCTCTATCCATGTTAATATATTACACCCAACCCCGTGAACTTTTATCTTGTGCAGTAACCTTTTATGTGGCACCTTATCGAATACCTTCTGGAAATCCAAATATACCACATCCACTGGTTCCCCTTTATCCACCCTGTTCATTACATCTTCAAAGAACTCCAGCAAATTTGTCAAACATAATTTCCCTTTCATAAAACCATGTTGACTCTGCTTGATTGAATCATGCTTTTCCAAATATCCCGCTACTGCTTCCTTAATAATGGATTCCAGCATTTTCCCAATGACAGATGTTAGGCTAACTGGTCTATAGTTTCCTGCTTTCTGTCTGCCTCCTTTTTTAAAAAGCGGCGTTACATTTGCGGTTTTGCAATCTGCTGGGACCTCACCAGAATCCTGGGAATTTTGGTAGATTACAACCAATGCATCTACTATCTCTGCAGCCACTTCTTTTAAGACCCTAGGATGTAGACCATCAGGTCCAGGGGACTTGTCCACCTTTTGTTCCACTATTTCACCGAGTACTACTACTTTAGTGACAGTGATTTTATTAAGTTCCTCCCTCCTTATAGCCCCTTGATGATCCGCTATTGGATGCAAGCTTTCAGTAACTTTGAATGTAATTCGGCACAATACTTCGCCCTAATAATCTGCTTTGGTTCATTTGTGTAGCTTGGATTTTCAAATTACTGTGGAGCTGAGAATCTGAGGATATTAAAAATAAAAAGTCCCTATTTTTGCCTTCGTATCTGCATTAAGCCCAATTCCACAGATTATTCCCGACTGCCTGGAATGATGAACAATTTGGGGATGGCTCTTGGCATTGATCAGCGAATCAAAACGTTAACTGAAATTCCAGGACACGCTCGTTCTTTGGGGCGTCAGCTTTTTTGGAAGCAATTTTGTAGCTCGATTAAAACCCATGAGTCAGAGATGTCTCGGGAAAGGGAGAAATTAACTCATAAATTGGGAGGGTGCCCTCTCCTCCTGTTTGCTGGAGGCCTCTGTGCAGCATCGCTGTCGCACCCCCCTCCCCACACCCCCCCCCCCTCCCAAGGTCCGTGCCTCCCCTCTGTTCCTCATTGAGTATGTATTGTATTTGCTGCCTGGCATATTGCCCTCCCACAGCTCATTTCCTGCCCTTCCGCAGAACGTTGGCTACCAGTACGCGAAGGTGGTGTTTGGTGGCTGGGGCCGTGGAGATATTATCGACAAGATGTTGAAGGACAGAAAGTCAGTCGACTATTACGAAATCAAGAAGAAGAATGTGAGTACGGTCCCCGGCACTTAACTCGCCCCCGTTTAAAATGGGCAGATCCTTCGAGCGGGCGAAATGCCATCGCCATTAACGCCAATGTCAAAGTTTCCGCCGATGGCACTTTAAGCCCTGTATTTATCCTGTCCAGAAACCGCTGTGTTCACTCAGCAGGTCACAGTGTGTTTACTGCAGTACAAGCCTCACGCATGCATACCTGTAAATAGTGCCTCTCTAAAGTGCCTCGTTGCACTATGAGCTGCAGTGGAGTGCTGCCCCGCTGCACCGGCCATCGCGTAGCGCGGGCAAATCTCGCTCACACCACCGTGCCCCCTCTGTAAGTGGTGCGGAGTGACCCGTGTCTCTGTGTTCGCTGCAGCAAGGGAGGGTGAGGTGGGGGACCCAGGTTTGTACTCGCTGACCACAGCCTGTTTGTGTCTTATTCTCTCCATTGAGTGTGTGTGTCTCTCAGTCCTCATCTCTTGGAATCACAACTTAAAAAAGGTCTGGCTGGCATCCAAATCATGTATAGTAAGGCACTTGTCTGTCCCTTCACCCGCCTGTCATCTGATGCCAGTTGTTTTGTGCCTACTCCCTGCCCCCTCCCGACTCCCTGCCCCCTCCCCCCCTCCCTGCCCCCCTCCCCGCTCCCTGCCCCACTCCCTGCCTCCCCCCCCACTCCCTGCCTCCCTCCCCACTCCCTGCCTCCCCCCCCACTCCCTGCCTCCCTCCCCAATCCCTGCCTCCCCCCCCACTCCCTGCCTCCCCCCCCACTCTCTGCCTCCCCCCCCCACTCTCTGCCTCCCCCCCCCACTCTCTGCCTCCCCCCCCCACTCTCTGCCTCCCCCCCCACTCTCTGCCTCCCCCCCCCACTCTCTGCCTCCCCCCCCCACTCTCTGCCTCCCCCCCCCACTCTCTGCCTCCCCCCCCCACTCTCTGCCTCCCCCCCCCACTCTCTGCCTCCCCCCCCCACTCTCTGCCTCCCCCCCCCACTCTCTGCCTCCCCCCCCCACTCTCTGCCTCCCCCCCCACTCTCTGCCTCCCCCCCCACTCTCTGCCTCCCCCCCCACTCTCTGCCTCCCCCCCCCACTCTCTGCCTCCCCCCCCCACTCTCTGCCTCCCCCCCCACTCTCTGCCTCCCCCCCCACTCTCTGCCTCCCCCCCCCACTCTCTGCCTCCCCCCCCCACTCTCTGCCTCCCCCCCCACTCTCTGCCTCCCCCCCCACTCTCTGCCTCCCCCCCCCCACTCTCTGCCTCCCCCCCCCACTCTCTGCCTCCCCCCCCCACTCTCTGCCTCCCCCCTCCCCACTCTCTGCCTCCCCCCCCCCACTCTCTGCCTCCCCCCCCCCACTCTCTGCCTCCCCCCCCCACTCTCTGCCTCCCCCCCCCACTCTCTGCCTCCCCCCCCCACTCTCTGCCTCCCCACTCTCTGCCTCCCCCCCCCACTCTCTGCCTCCCCCCCCCACTCTCTGCCTCCCCCCCCCACTCTCTGCCTCCCCCCCCCACTCTCTGCCTCCCCCCCCCACTCTCTGCCTCCCCCCCCCACTCTCTGCCTCCCCCCCCCACTCTCTGCCTCCCCCCCCACTCTCTGCCTCCCCCCCCACTCTCTGCCTCCCCCCCCCACTCTCTGCCTCCCCCCCCCCACTCTCTGCCTCCCCCCCCCACTCTCTGCCTCCCCCCCCCACTCTCTGCCTCCCCCCCCACTCTCTGCCTCCCCCCCCCACTCTCTGCCTCCCCCCCCCACTCTCTGCCTCCCCCCCCCCACTCTCTGCCTCCCCCCCCCACTCTCTGCCTCCCCCCCCCACTCTCTGCCTCCCCCCCCCACTCTCTGCCTCCCCCCCCCACTCTCTGCCTCCCTCCCCCACTCTCTGCCTCCCTCCCCCACTCTCTGCCTCCCCCCCCCACTCTCTGCCTCCCCCCCCCACTCTCTGCCTCCCCCCCCCACTCTCTGCCTCCCCCCCCCACTCTCTGCCTCCCCCCCCCCACTCTCTGCCTCCCCCCCCCCACTCTCTGCCTCCCCCCCCCCACTCTCTGCCTCCCCCCCCCCACTCTCTGCCTCCCCCCCCCCACTCTCTGCCTCCCCCCCCCACTCTCTGCCTCCCCCCCCCACTCTCTGCCTCCCCCCCCCACTCTCTGCCTCCCCCCCCACTCTCTGCCTCCCCCCCCACTCTCTGCCTCCCCCCCCCACTCTCTGCCTCCCCCCCCCACTCTCTGCCTCCCCCCCCCACTCTCTGCCTCCCCCCCACTCTCTGCCTCCCCCCCCCACTCTCTGCCTCCCCCCACCACTCTCTGCCTCCCCCCACCACTCTCTGCCTCCCCCCCCCACTCTCTGCCTCCCCCCCCCACTCTCTGCCTACCCCCCCACTCTCTGCCTCCCCCCCCACTCTCTGCCTCCCCCCCCCACTCTCTGCCTACCCCCCCACTCTCTGCCTCCCCCCCCCACTCTCTGCCTCCCCCCCCCACTCTCTGCCTCCCCCCCCACTCTCTGCCTCCCCCCCCACTCTCTGCCTCTCCCCCCACTCTCTGCCTCTCCCCCCACGCTCTGCCTCCCCCCCCCACGCTCTGCCTCCCCCCCCCACGCTCTGCCTCCCCCCCCCACGCTCTGCCTCCCCCCCCCACGCTCTGCCTCCCCCCCCCACGCTCTGCCTCCCCCCCCCCACGCTCTGCCTCCCCCCCCCCCACGCTCTGCCTCCCCCCCCACGCTCTGCCTCCCCCCCCAAGCTCTGCCTCCCCCCCCCCACGCTCTGCCTCCCCCCCCACGCTCTGCCTCCCCCCCCACGCTCTGCATCCCCCCCCACTCTCTGCCTCCCCCCCCACTCCTCACCCCCCCCCCCCTCCGGAGTAAACCATGTGGGCAGTGGGGCAATCTGTGTGTCTCACTGTGAGACAATGCTGAGCGTAGCCTGTACCAGATTCGGAGCTCTCAGCAAACACATTCCTGCAACCTAATGTGTGGGGAGGAGACAGCCCAGCCCCAGTACAGCCAAGGTACCACAGGAGTTGGGCAGAGTCAAAGGACAGATGCACAAAATGGATATGCTCGCGACACCAAGTAACACAGCCAGCGTCTGTGGAAACAAACTGTGGGCTACTGTTTGGGCAGGCCCGTCAAGCTTGGTCCGAGTGTGGGCGGGGGGGGGATGTGAGTGTGTGGGGCGGGGGGTAAGTGTGAGCCGGGGGGAGGGTGTTAGTGCAGGGGGGGTGGGGTGAGTGTGGGTGAGTATGCTCTGGAATTCCCTCCCTAAACCCCTCTCCCCTCATTTAAGATGCTCTTAAAACCTGCCTCTTTGACCAAACCCACCCCACCCACCAAAACTGACTCGAAGTCCCAGTTGCTCCTGTCACCTTTCAGCCCCAGGGACCTCAGTCAATCCCCCCCTCCCGCCCCCTCAGTCAGTTGGTCCGCCCCCCCCCCACCTTGGTCAAATCCCGACCATCCATGTACCTTCGAGGCCGGGTCATGCTCCAGCTCCAGCACGCCATTCACGTTGCCATCGAGCTCCCGGCCCAGGCTCCGGGTGAAGAGGCCGGGCAGGGCCCAGGCTCCGGGTGAAGAGGCCGGGCAGGGCCCAGGCTCCGGGTGAAGAGGCCGGGCAGGGCCAAGGCTCCGGACCCAGTGCCGGCCAACAGTGGGCTGGCAGAGCTGGGCAGCGACTCGCAGCTGGAGGCCCAACCCCCTCCGCCAGCGTTTGTTGTCATCATCATCATCGCCGCTGTGTACGAAGGTGCAAGAAATTCTAAAGGGAAATCGTGACTTTTTATGACCCGGCTTCGAAGGTACATGGATGGTCGGGGTTTGACTGAGGGGAAGGGGATTGACTGAGGTGAGGGTGGTGCGGGGGGCGGGGGGGGAGATGGACAATGTTTCATTAAAGATGGCACGTGTGGTGATTAATTTCCGAGTATTGACACCATTGAAGTTGCTTCACCGCGATCCGCTCTCTCTCCCACAGGCCTTTATGTCCTCGAATGCTGCATTCACGGACCTCGCTGAGATCGTGTCTCGGATCGAGCCTCCCAAGAGCTACAATGTAGCAGATGGTAAGCTTGGCCGCCTTCCGGAAGTTTCTCTGAGAGAGTATGTTTTTCGAATCTCATCGATGTCCAACATGAGCCGAACCAAAAGGCCGAGTGCGCAGGCAATGGGATTGCCCAGCGATGAGCGCTACCTGCAGCAGCTTGGCATTTCATGAAATTTCAAGGTAATCCCTCGTTCACCCCACTCTCAATTACTTGCCGGACAGCAGACACAAGCAACTGGAGGCTCTGTAAATAATCAGTCTCTTTCCTGCAGTGGCTCCTGTGTACAGTAATGGTGCTTTAACTTATGTTACTGGCTGAAGTGCAGCTGGTTGGTGAAATTGGGACTTCTCGATGACTAACTGTGCTCTGGGTGTCAGTGATCTGTGCCCTGGGTGCAGTACGTGATGTGAGGGACATTGCTGCAGTGGTTATACTAGACTGGCAACCCACAGGTCATGTGGTCAAGACACACTGCGGCGATCTCTGGTCATGTGAGGGCTGGCACCAGACACCGCAGTGACTGAAAGCAGCCGGATCCCCATAATGACCCACTGGAGCACCCTCACCCCCTGGGAATGTAATCGGCACTCCTCCCACTCCGGCCTACACGTGACTCCAGTTCTGCACCATGTGATTGACTCTTGATGCCATGTGGCAGCCCCCAACACCGCTGGGATGGGCAATAAATGTGGCTCAGCCAGCATTGTCCCCATGGCGTGCTCGGCTTACCCCGGCTGCAGTTTCTGGGCTTACCCCGGCTGCAGTGTGCCAAGAGTGCTATACACCACAGTACACTCGGGAAGAACTCATTTTTAGTGGGAGGTTTCTGGTCTGCGAACCGGAAATGTTGGTAAGCTGGTCAGTTTGATAGTTCTGGGTGGCTCCTGAATGAATCCGTGCACTGCATCCTGGAGCAAGCTTGCCAGCTCTGGTTGGACATAATCCTGGAGGTTTCATCACATGATCTGGAGTTCTTTGAGGATGTAACGAGCAGGGTGGATAAGGGGGAACCAGAAGACATTCGATAAAGTGCCACATAAGAGGTTACTGCACAAGATAAATCCCTCAGAATTGGGGTTAATATATGGATAGAGGATTGGCTAACTAACAGAAACAGAGAGTCGGGATAAATGGGTCATTTTCCGGTTGGTAAACAGTGACGAGTGAGGTGCCGCAGGGATCAGTGCTGGGGCCTCAACTATTTACAATCTATATTAATGATTTGAATGAAGGGACAGAGTGTAACGTAGCCAAGTTTGCTGATGATACAAAGATGGGTGGGAAAGCAAATTGTGAGGAGGACACAAAAAATCTGTAAAGGGATATAGATAGGTTAAGTGAGTGGGCAAAAATTTGGCAGGTGGAGTATAATGTGGGAAAATGTGAAGTTATCCACTTTGGCAGAAATAATAGAAAAGCAAATATTAATTTAAATGGAGAAAAATTGCAAAGTGCTGCAGTACAGAGGGACTGAATGAAACACAAAAAGTGAGCATGCAGGTACAGCAAGTAATCAGGAAGGCAAATGGAATGTTGGTCTTTGTTGCAAGGAGGATAAAGTATAAAAGCAGAGAAGTCCTGCTACAACTGTACAGGGTATTGGTGAGGCCACACCTGGAGCACTGCGTACAGTTTTGGTCTCCGTATTTAAGGAAGGATATACTTGCATTGGAGGCTGTTCAGAGAAGGTTCACTAGGTTGATTCTGGAGATGAGGACTTATGAGGATAGGTTAATTAGGTTGGCCCGATACAAATCGGAGTTCAGAAGAATGAGAGGTGATCTTATTGAAACTTATAAGATAATGAGGGGGCTCGACAGGGTGGATGCTGAGAGAATATTTCCACTCATGGGGAAACTAAAACTAGGGGACATAGTCTTAGAATAAGGGGCCGCCCATTTAAAACTGAGATGAGGAGAAATTTATTTTCTCTGAGGGTTGTAAATCTATGGAATTCTCTGCCCCAGAGAGCTGTGGAGGCTGGGTCATTGAATATATTGAAGGCGGAGATCAACAGATTTTTGAGGGATAAGGGAGTAAAGGGTTATGGTGAGCAGGCGGGGAAGTGGAGCTCAGTCAATGATCAGATCAGCCATGATCTTATTGCATGGCGGAGCAGGCTTGAGGGGCCAAATGGCCTACTCATGCTCCTATTTCTTATGTTTTTATGACCTCCCGCCTCTATTGGCTTTGCCTCCACCGTTGGTCCATCAACAAGTTCACTGAATTACACAGCAAGCAGTCTCTTCATCGGATGGTTCTGGGCATGTCAGGCAAACAGCCTGCTTTTTCCCATCTCCAATATTTCTGTAACTAGTGAACAGAAGTGTCCAAATCAACTGACAGAAATCTCAGTTGTCTTTTAACTCCCCAGTGATTGATTTCCCGGGTTTGCTGACGTCAGTGTCCTGGAGGTTGCTCGTTAATTCCTGGAGCCCACCCAGGGGCCAATCCTGGAGACCACCCCCCTCCCCCCCCCCCCAGGGGCCAATCCTGGAGACCCCCAGCCCCCCCCAGGCCAATCATGGAGACCCCCAGCCCCCCCAGGCCAATCATGGAGACCCCCAGCCCCCCCAGGCCAATCCTGGAGAGCCCGCCGCCCCCAGAGCCAATCCTGGAGCCCCCACACCCCAGGCCAATCCAGGAGATCTCCCCTCCCCCCGGCCAATCCCGGACACTTAACAACCCCACCCCCGGCCAATCCTGGAGACCACTCACAGCGCCCCCCCCCCCCTTCACCCTCCAGGCCCCAATCCTGGAGAGCCCCCCTCCTCCACGGCAATCCTGGAGTCCCCCCCCTGCCACGGCCAATCCTTGAGACCCCCCCCCCCCAGGGCAATCCAGGAGACCCCCTCCCCCCTCCCACCCCCCAGTCTAATCCTAGAGACCCCCAGCCCAATTTGGGAGATGCCCCCCCCACTTCCCCGGCCAATCCCTGAAGATCCCCTACCCCCCGGCCAATCCTGAAAACCCCACCCCCCCCCCCCAGTTCAATCCAAGAGACCCCCCCCCCCAGGCCAATCCTGCAGCCCCCCCCCCAGGCCAATCCTGGAGACCCCCCCCCCCCCGACCAAACCTGAGGACCCCCCTTCCCCCCCCCCCCAGGCCAATCACGGAGACTCCCCCCCCCCCCCCAGGCCAATCCTGGAGACCCCCCCCCCAGGCCAAACCTGAAGACCCTCTCTTGCCCCCCAACCAAACCTGAAGATCCCCCTCCCCCCCCAGGCCAATCCTGAAGATCCCCCCCACTCCAATTCTGGAGACTCCTTACCCCCCCCCCCCCCCCCCAGTTCAATCCTAGAGACCCCCCCCCGGCTCGGCCAATCCTGGAGACCCACCCCAGGCCAATCCTGGAGACCCCTCCAGGCCAAACCTGAGGACCTCCCCCCTCCGCACCACCAATCCTGGTGCCCCGCCCCCCCATCCCCAGGGCAATCCTGGAGACCCCACCCCCCCACCCCCCAGGCCAATCCTGGAGGCCCCCCCCCCAGGCCAAACCTGAAGACCCCCCACCTCCCATCCCAACAGGCCAATCCTGGAGACCCTACCCACAGGCCAATCCTGGAGACCCTCCCCCAAGGCCAATCTGGAGACCCCACCCCCCAGGCCAATCCAGGAGACCCTTACCCTTCCTGGCCAATCCTGGAGACCCCAAGCCCCTCCCCCCCAGGCCAATCATGGATACCCTTACTCCCCCCCCCCCCCCCAGGCCAATCTTGGAGAGCCCCCAAACTCCAGGACTATCCTGGAGACCCGCAGCCCAATTCGGGAGATGCCCCCCCCAGGCCAATCCTGGAGACCACCCCCCACCGCAGGCCAATCCTGGAGACCCCCCCCTCTCCAGGCCAATCCTGGAGACCCCACCACCAAGGCAAATCCTGGAGCCCTCCCAGGCCAAACCTGAAGACCCCCCACCCCCCCCCCTCCGCCCCACCAATCCTGGAGGCCCCCCCCACCCCCAGGCCAATCCTGGAGGCCCCCCCAACCCCCAGGGCAATCCTGGAGACCCACCCCCCAGGCCAATCCTGGAGACCCAGCCCCCCGGCCAATCCTGGAGACCCCTCCTGCCCCCCCCCCCCCGCCCCGGCCAATCCTGTAGCCCCCCCCCCCCCCCCCCCTCGCAGACCAGTCCTGAAGAACCCCCACTACCCCCAGGGCAATCCTGGAGAACCCCCCCACCCCAGGCCAATCCTGGAGACCCCCACAGGGTAATCCTGGAGACTCCCACTCCTAGGGCAATCCTGGAGAACCCCCCCCCAGGGCAATCCTGGAGCCCCCCCCGTCCCCCTTCCCGGCCAATCCTGGAGACCCCTCCCCCACCCCTAGGGCAATCCAGGAGGCGCCCCACCCCCTAGGGCAATCCTGGAGACCCCCAAGGTCAATCCTGGAGCCCCCCACCCCCGTCCCCCGCCCTGGCCAATCCTGGAGACCCACCCCAGGCCAATCCTGGAGACCCCTCCAGGCCAAACCTGAGGACCCCCCCCTCTGCACCACCAATCCTGGTGCCCCGCCCCCCACCCCCAGGGCAATCCTGGAGACCCCCACCCCCCCCCCCCAGGCCAATCCTGGATACCACTCCCCTCCCGCCCCCCCCCCCCAAGGCCAAACCTGAAGACCCTCCCCACCCAGGCCAAACCTGAAGACCCCCCCCCCCCCAGGCCAAACCTGAAGACCCCCCTCCCCGCCGAGGCCAAGCCTGGAGACCCCCCCCCCAGGCCAATCCTGGATACCGAGCCCCCCCATGCCAATCCTGGAGACCCCCCCCCATGCCAATCCTGGAGACCCCCACAGCCAAATCTGAAGACCCCCCTCCCCCCCCCGCCAGGCCAAACCTGAAGACTCCCCTCCCCCACCAGGCCAATCCTGAAGATCCCCCCCCACTCCAATTCTGGAGACCCCTTACCCCCCCCCCAGTTCAATCCTAAATCCCCCCCCACTCCAGTTCTGGAGACCCTTCCCCCCCCCCCCCCCAGTTCAATCCTAGAGACCCCCCCCCCAGGCCAATCCTGGACCCCCCCCCCCAGGCCAATCCTGGATACCCCCCCCCACGCCAATCCTGGAGACCGACCCACCCCCCAGGCCAATCCTGGAGACCCCTCCCGGCCAAACCTGGAGGCCCCCCCCCCCCCCCCCCAGGCCAAACCTGAAGACACCTCTCTCCCCACCCCCCCCTCCCGGCCAATCCTGGAGCCCCCCCACACCCGCAGGGCAATCCTGGAGACCCCTCTCTCTTTTCCCCCCCCCCGCACCCCAACGGAGACCAATCCTAGTGACCCCTCCGCGCCCCTCACTCCCGGCCAATCCTGGAGACCCCTCTCCCCCTCCCAGGCCAATCCTGGAGACACCCCCCCAGGCCAAACCTGAAGACCCGTCCCCCCCCATCCCAACAGGCCAATCCTGGAGACCCTCCCCCAAGGCCAATCCTGGAGACCCCAGGCCATTCCAGGAGACTCCCCCCTTCCTGGCCAATCCTGGAGACCCCCAGGCCAATCCTGGATACTCCCCCCTCCAGGCCAATCTTGGAGAGCCCCCCCACTCCAGGCCAATCCTGGAGACGTGCCCAACCCGCCCCAGGCCAATCCTGGAGACCCCTCCTGGCCAATCCTGTATGCCCCCCCCCCCCCCCAGGCCAAACCTGAAGAAACCTCTCTCCCCAACCCCCCTCCCGGCCAATCCTGGAGCCCCCCCACACCCTCAGGGCAATCCTGGAGTCCTCCCTCTCTTTCTACCCCCCCCCCCCCCCAACGGAGACCAATCCTAGTGACCCCTCTCCCCGTCCCAGGCCAATCCTGGAGACCCCCCCACCAGGCCAAACCTGAAGACCCCCCACCCCCCATCCCAACAGGCCAATCCTGGAGACCCTACCCACAGGCCAATCCTGGAGACCCTCCCCCAAGGCCAATCCTGGAGACCCCACCCCCCAGGCCAATCCAGGAGACCCCCCCCCCCTTCCTGGCCAATGCTGGAGACCCCCAGCCCCCCCCCCCCCCCGGCCAATCCTGGATTACCCCCCCCCCCTCCAGGCCAATCTTGGAGACCCTCCCCCACTCCAGGCCAATCCTGGAAACCCCCAGCCCAATTCTGGAGATGCCCCCCCCCCCAGGCCAATCCTGGAGAACACCCCCCACCACAGGCCAATCCTGGAGACACCCCCCTCTCCAGGCCAATCCTGGAGACCCACCGCAGCCCAATCCTGGAGACCCCACCCCCAAGGCAAATCCTGGAGCCCCCCCAGGCCAAACCTGAAGACCCCCCCCCTCTGCCCCACCAATCCTGGAGCCCCGCCCTCCCCACCCCCAGGCCAATCCTGGAGCCCTCCCCACCCACAGGCCAATCCTGAAGATCCCCCACACCCAGGCCAATCCTGGAGGCCCCCCCCCACCCCCAGGCCAATCCTGGAGACCCCCCCACCCCCAGGGCAATCCTGGAGACCCACCCCCCAGGCCAATGCTGGAGACCCCCAGCCCCTCCCCCCCCTGGCCAATCCTGGATACCCCCTCTTCCAGGCCAATCTTGGAGAGACCCCCCACTCCAGGCCAATCCTGGAAACCCCCAGCCCAATTCGGGAGATGCCCCCCCCCCAGGCCAATCCTGGAGATCCCGCCCCCTCCCCCCGGCCAATCCTGGAGGCGCCCCCCCCCCCCCCCCCCCCAGGCCAATCCTGGAGACCCCCCCACCCCTAGGTCAATCCTGGAGACCTCCCCACCCCTCGGGCAATCCTGGAGACACCCCCCCCCCCCCCCCCAGGCCAAACCTGAAGACCCCCCCACAGGCCAAACCTGAAGACCCTCTCTCGCCCCCCAACCAAACCTGAAGACCCCCCTCCCCCCCCCAGGCCAATCCTGAAGATACCCCCCACTCCAATTCTGGAGACTCCTTACCCCCCCCCCCCCCGCCCAGTTCAATCCTAGAGACCCCCCCCCGGCTCGGCCAATCCTGGAGACCCACCCCAGGCCAATCCTGGAGACCCCTCCAGGCCAAACCTGAGGACCCCCCCCTCCGCACCACCAATCCTGGTGCCCCGCCCCCCCATCCCCAGGGCAATCCTGGAGACCCCACCCCCCCCCCCCCCCAGGCCAATCCTGGAGGTCCCCCCCCAGGCCAATCCTGGAGTCTTCCCCCCCCCCCCCAGGCCAAACCTGAAGACCCCCCCCCCCCCAGTCCAAACCTGAAGACCCTCCCTCGCCCCCCCAACCAAACCTGAAGACCCCCCTCCCCCCCCAGGCCAATCCTGAAGACCCCACCCCACTCCAAGGCCAATCCTGGCGACCAGCCCCCCCCCAGGCCAAACCTGAAGACCCCCCCCCCCAGGCCAAACCTGAAGACCCCCCCCCCACTCCAGTTCTGGAGACCCCTCCCCCCCCCCCAGTTCAATCCTAGAGACCCCCCCCCCCCAGGCCAATCCTGGACACCCCCCCCCCCCAGGCCAATCCTGGATACCAAGCCCCCCCACGCCAATCCTGGAGACCCCCCTCCCCCCAGGCCAATCCTGGAGAACCACCCCACAGGCCAATCCTGGAGACCCTCCTCCCCCCCACGCCAATCATGGAGACCCACCCCCCAGGCCAATCCTGGAGACCCCTCCCGGCCAATCCTGGAGGCCCCCCCCCCCCCCAGGCCAAACCTGAAGACACCTCTCTCCCCACCCCCCCCTCCCGGCCAATTCTGGAGCCCCCCCACACCCCCAGGGCAATCCTGGAGACCCCTCTCTCTTTCCACCCCCCCCCACCCCAACGGAGACCAATCCTAGTGACCCCTCCGCGCCCCCCACTCCCGGCCAATTCTGGAGACCCCTCTCCCCCTCCCAGGCCAATCCTGGAGACCCCCCCATCCCAACAGGCCAAACCTGAAGACCCCCCCCCCATCCCAACAGGCCAATCCTGGAGACCCTGACCCAAGGCCAATCCTGGAGACCCCACCCCCCCCAGGCCAATCCAGGAGACCGCCCCCTTCCTGGCCAATCCTGAAGACCCCCAGCCCCCCCAGGCCAATCCTGGATACCACCCCCCTCCAGGCCAATCTTGGAGAGCCCCCCAATCCAGGCGAATCCTGGAGACGCGCCCAACTCGCCCCAGGCCAATCCTGGAGACGTGCACCCGCCCTCCCCCATGCCAATCCTGGAGACCCCCCCCCCCCCAAGGTCAATCCTGGAGACCCCCCCCAGGCCAATCCTGGAGACCCACACCCCACGCCAATCCTGGAGACCCCTCCTGGCCAATCCTGTACGCCCCCCCCCCCCCCCCCAGGCCAAACCTAAAGTTACCTCTCTCCCCAACCCCCCTCCCGGCCAATCCTGGAACC
>NC_092000.1:31682304-31751142 GCF_044704955.1 Pristiophorus japonicus | reverse complement strand
CAGGAGACCCCCCCCTTCCTGGCCAATCCTGGAGACCCCAGCCCCCCCAGGCCAATCCTGGATACTCCCCCCTCCAGGCCAATCTTGGAGAGCCCCCCCACTCCAGGCCAATCCTGGAGACGTGCCCAACCCGCCCCAGGCCAATCCTGGAGACCCACCCCCCAGGCCAATCCTGGAGACCCCTCCTGGCCAATCCTGTAGGCCCCCCCCCCCCCCAGGCCAAACCTGAAGACACCTCTCTCCCCAACCCCCCTCCCGGCCAATCCTGGAGCCCCCCCACACCCCCAGGGCAATCCTGGAGTCCTCCCTCTCTTTCTACCCCCCCCCCCCCAACGGAGACCAATCCTGGAGACCCCTCTCCCCCTCCCAGGCCAATCCTGGAGACCCTCCCCCAAGGCCAATCCTGGAGACCCCACCCCCCAGGCCAATCCAGGAGACCCCCCCCCTTCCTGGCCAATGCTGGAGACCCCCAGCCCCCCCCCCCCCCCCGGCCAATCCTGGATACCCCCCCCCCTCCAGGCCAATCTTGGAGACCCTCCCCCACTCCAGGCCAATCCTGGAAACCCCCAGCCCAATTCTGGAGAAGCCCCCCCCCCCCAGGCCAATCCTGGAGAACACCCCCCACCGCAGGCCAATCCTGGAGACCCCCCCTCTCCAGGCCAATCCTGGAGACCCACCGCAGCCCAATCCTGGAGACCCCACCCCCAAGGCAAATCCTGGAGCCCCCCCAGGCCAAACCTGAAGACACCCCCCCTCCGCCCCACCAATCCTGGAGCCCCGCCCTCCCCACCCCCAGGGCAATCCTGGAGACCCCCCCCCTTCCTGGCCAATGCTGGAGACCCCCAGCCCCCCCCCCCCCCCCCGGCCAATCCTGGATACCCCCCCCCCCCCAGGCCAATCCTGGAGACCCCCCCCACCCCTAGGTCAATCCTGGAGACCTCCCCACCCCTCGGGCAATCCTGGAGACCCACCCCCCCACCCCTAGGGCAATCCTGGAGACCCCCCTCCCACCCCTAGGGCAATCCTGGAGACCCCCCTCCCACCACTAGGGCAATCCTGGAGACCCCCCTCCCACTCCTGGAGACCCCCCTCCCACTCCTAGGGCAATCCTGGAGATCCCCCCCCCCCCCAAGGCAATCCTGGAGACACCCCCCCCCCCCAGGCAAATCCTGGAGCCCCCCCACCCCTGCCCAGGCCAATCCTAGAGACACACACCCCCCCCAGGCAAATCCTGGAGACCCCCCCCCCCAGGCCAATCCTGGAGATCCCCCCCCACCCCTAGGGCAATCCTGGAGACCCCCCCCACCCCTAGGGCAATCCTGGAGACCCCCACACCCCTAGGGCAATCCTGGAGAGCCCCCCACCCCTAGGGCAATCCTGGAGATCCCCCCCCCCCCCCCAAGGCAATCCTGGAGACACCCCCCCCCCCAGGCAAATCCTGGAGTCCCCCCACCCCTGCCCAGGCCAATCCTAGAGACACACACACACCCCCAGGCAAATCCTGGAGACCCCCCCCCCCCGGCCAATCCTGGAGGGTTGGTCACCCTCACCGTGCAGCATTTCCTGTTTCCAAGTTAGAAACAGACTGCAGTCTGTGTGTGTCTGAAGATAGACTGGTTTCGAATCTCAGCGGGTCAGGCAGCATCGGTGCAGAGAAACAGACTTAAAGTTTCAGGTCGCTGACCCTTCGGCAGAACTGACAAAAATTCGAGATGTAACTGATCCTTAAGGAAGTGCAGGGGCCCTGAAAGGGGGATGGGAGGAAAGAACAAAAGGGAAGGTCTGTGATCGGGTGGAAGGCAGGAGAGATTAGAGAGACAAAGGTGATGCTGGGCCAAATTGAGATGGTAATGGCACAAGTTAGGAAACACAAGATGACTCTAGATAGGTTTAGAATCTCGTCACTGTAAAAGTGTTGGCAGAATCTCATTGTGCTGTCGGTGACCCCATTTCTGATGCACTGTCATAAAAGAACTGGCCGTAAGTGTAAGGAGTGACTGTAAATGCTGCAGCTCCTCTGCTCCGCACTGTCATTTGTTAGTGGTGCCCAGTGCTCATTATTTAGCACGTGGTGTTTGTGTGATCTCATTCTGATATTTGCCAGATCGCATGTTTTGCAGAGGCATTCTCAGTTTCAGGTCACACAAAGAACAACCGCATCCCAACCTTACTGAGAGTGCGCAAACAAAAGGCACTCGGCATTTGGGTGCAGACTTGGTGCAAACGATTTCAATAAAGATACAGAAGAGCAAGAAAGATCTACACGGTTGATACCAGAACTGGGAGGTCGTTTCGATCAGGGAAGACCGCACAGAAAAAAGAAGGCTGAGGGGTGACCTGCTAGATGTCTTTCAAATGATGAAATGGGTTTGATATGGTGGATATAGAGGAGACACTTCCAATTGTAGGAGCGACCAAAACCAAGGGCCATCAATATAGGGTGGATTTACTCTGGAGCATCCACGATGCTGAGAATGATGTGAGTACCACGTGCAGTGAGTTGGTCTTACCGCAGGAGAAGGGTCCACAGCCAGTTAGGGAATGGAAGACCAGCAGGAAGAGCAGTGCAAGGAAGGTAGTGCAGGGGTCCCCTGCGGTCATCCCCCTGCAAAACAGATACACCGCTTTGAGTACTGTTGAGGGGGATGACTCATCAGGGGAGGGCAGCAGCAGCCAAGTTCATGGCACTGTGGCTGGCTCTGTTGCACAGGAGGGCAGGAAAAAGAGTGGGAGAGCAATAGTGATAGGGGATTCAATTGTAAGGGGAATAGATAGGCGTTTCTGCGGCCGCAACCGAGACTCCAGGATGGTATGTGGCCTCGCTGGTGCAAGCGTCAAGGATGTCTCGGAGCGGGTGCAGGACATTCTGAAAAGGGAGGGTGAACAGCCAGTTGTCGTGGTGCACATTGGTATCAACGATATAGGTAAAAAAAGGATGAGGTCCTACAAGACGAATTTAAGGAGCTAGGAGCTAAATTAAAACGTAGGACCTCAAAATTGGTAATCTCGGGATTGCTACCAGTGCCACGTGCTAGTCAGAGTAGGAATCGCAGGATAGCTCAGATGAATACGTGGCTTGAGCAGTGGTGCAGCAGGGAGGGATTCAAATTCCTGGGGCATTGGAACCGGTTCTGGGGGAGGTGGGACCAGTACAAACCGGACGGTCTGCACCTGGGCAGGACCGGAACTAATGTTCTAGGGGGAGTGTTTGCTCGTGCTGTTGGGGAGGAGTTAAACTAATATGGCAGGGGGATGGGAACCAATGCAGGGAGACAGAGGGAAACAAAATGGAGACAAAAGCAAAAGACAGAAAGGAGATGAGTAAAAGTGGAGGGCAGAGAAACCCAAGGCAAAAAACAAAACGGGCCACTGTACAGCAAAATAATAAAGGGTCAAAGGCAAGCATGAACGCTCGGTGCCTCAATGCGAGGAGTATTCGGAACCCAGGAGAGGGCTCTGAGCTAGTTAGAGTGGGTGAGAGCTCAGATGAACAGGACCCCAAGAAAGAATGCAAAAGGCAGGAGGCAACAGAGCAGAGTAGCACTGGGGTAAGGGTAAATCACAAGGTGATAGGAAGGGACAATATATATGAATATAAAGGGGCTGCAGGAGGGGTCAAAACTAAAAATCATGGTTTAAAAACTAGTATTAAAACACTCTACCTAAACGCACGCAGCATTCGAAATAAAGTAAATGAGTTGAAGGCACAAATCATTACAAATGTGTATGATTTGGTGGCCATTACAGAAATGTGGTTGCAGGGTGGCCAAGACTGGGAATTAAACATACAGAGATATCTGATAATTCGGAAAGATAGACAAGAAGGGAAAGGAGGTGGGGTAGCTCTGTTAATAAAGGATGATATCAGGGCAATTGTGAGAGACGATATTGGCTCTAATGAACAAAATGTTGAATCACTGTGGGTGGAGATTAGAGATAGTAAGGGGAAAAAGTCACTGGTGGGCGTAGTTTATAGGCCCCCAAATAATAACTTCACGTGGGGCGGGCAATAATCAAGGGAATTATGGAGGCATGTGAAAAAGGAATGGCAGTAATCATGGGGAATTTTAACCTACACATCGATTGGTCAAATCAAATCGCACGGGATAGCCTTGAGGAGGAATTCATAGAATGCATATGGGATTGTTTCTTAGAACAGTATGTTACAGAATCTACAAGGGAGCAAGCTATCTTAGATCTGGTCCTGTGTAATAAGACAGGAATAATAAACAATCTCCTAGTAAAAGATCCTCTCGGAATGAGTGATCACAGTATGGTTGAATTTGTAATACAGATTGAGGGTGAGGAAGTAGTGTCTCAAACGAGCGTACTATGCTTAAACAAAGGGGACTACAGTGGGATGAGGGCAGAGTTGGCTAAAGTAGACTGGGAACACAGACTAAACGGTGGCACAATTGAGGAACAGTGGAGGACTTTTAAGGAGCTCTTTCATAGTGCTCAACAAAAATATATTCCAGTGAAAAAGAAGGGCGGTAAGAGAAGGGATAACCAGCCGTGGATAACCAAGGAAATAAAGGAGAGTATCAAATTAAAAACCAATGCGTATAAGGTGGCCAAGGTTAGTGGGAAACTAGCAGATTGGGAAAATTTTAAACGACAGCAAAGAATGACTAAGAAAGCAATAAAGAAAGGAAAGATAGATTACGAAAGTAAACTTGCGCAAAACATAAAAACAGATAGTATAAGCTTTTACCGATATATAAAACGGAAAAGAGTGACTAAAGTAAATGTTGGTCCCTTAGAAGATGAGAAGGGGGATTTAATAATGGGAAATGTGGAAATGGCTGAGACCTTAAATAATTATTTTGCTTCGGTCTTCACAGTGGAGGATCAAAAACCATGCCAAAAATTGCTGGTCACGGGAATGTGGGAAAGGAGGACCTTGAGATAATCACTATCACTAGGTGGGTAGTGCTGGACAGGCTAATGGGACTCAAGGTAGACAAGTCCCCTGGTCCTGATGAAATGCATCCTAGGGTATTAAAAGAGATGGCGGAAGTTATAGCAGATGCATTCATTATAATCTACCAAAATTCTCTGGACTCTGGGGAGATACCATCGGATTGGAAAGCAGCTAATGTAACGCCTCTAATGTAGCATGGATAGAGAATTGGCTAGCCAACAGAAAGCAGAGAGTCGGGATAAATGGGTCCTTTTCAGGTTGGAAATCGGTGGTTAGTGGTGTGCCACAGGGATCGGTGCTGGGACCACAACTGTTTACAATATACATAGATGACCTGGAAGAGGAGACAGAGTGTAGTGTAACAAAATTTGCAGATGACACAAAGATTAGTGGGAAAGCAGGTTGTGTAGAGGACACAGAGAGGCTGCAAAGAGATTTAGATAGGTTAAGCGAATGGGCTAAGGTTTGGCAGATGGAATACAATGTCGGAAAGTGTGAGGTCATCCACCTTGGGGAAAAAAAACAGTAAAAGGGAATATTATTTGAATGGGGAGAAATTACAACATGCTGAGGTGCAGAGGGACCTGGGGGTTGTTGTGCATGAATCCCAAAAAGTTAGTTTGCAGGTGCAGCAGTAATCAGGAAGGCGAATGGAATGTTGGCCTTCATTGCGAGAGGGATGGAGTACAAAAGCAGGGAGGTCCTGCTGCAACTGTATAGGGTATTGGTAAGGCCACACCTGGAGTACTGCATGCAGTTTTGGTCACCTTACTTAAGGAAGGATATACTAGCTTTGGAGGGGGTACAGAGACGATTCACTCGGCTGATTCCGGAGATAAGGGAGTTACCTTATGATGATAGATTGAGTAGACTGGGTCTTTACTCGTTGGAGTTCAGAAGGATGAGGGGTGATCTTATAGAAACATTTAAAATAATGAAAAGGATAGACAAGATAGAGACGGAGAGGTTGTTTCCACTGGTCGGGGAGACTAGAACTAGGGGGCACAGCCTCAAAATACGGGGGAGCCAATTTAAAACCGAGTTGAGAAGGAATTTCTTCTCCAGGAGGGTTGTGAATCTGTGGAATTCTCTGCCCAAGGAAGCAGTTGAGGCTAGCTGATTGAATATATTCAAGTCACAGATAGATAGATTTTTAACCAATAAGGGAATTAAGGGTTACGGGGAGCGGGCGGGTAAGTGGAGCTGAGTCCACGGCCAGATCAGCCATGATCTTGTTGAATGGCGGAGCAGGCTCGAGGGGCTAGATGGCCTACTCCTGTTCCTAATTCTTATGTTCTTATGTTCTTATTATAAGACGGTCACTAATAAATCCAATAAGAAATTCAGGAGAAACGTCTTTACCCAGGGAGAGGTTAGAATGTGGAAAACTCCACCACAGAGGATGTTTGAGGCAAGTAGCATAGATACATTCAAGGAGAAGCTGGATAGGGGGAGAAGTGAATAGAAGGATGAGATGATGGGGTGAGATGAAGTAAATAGAGTCGAAGGAGGCTAGTGTGGAGCATCGGGCAAATGGCCTATTTCTCTGCTATAACTTCTGTGTAACTTGCCATTTCTGACCTGAGAGGAGTGCTTATCCAATCTCCTACTCTCAGTCCTTTGCACTCTGTAAGACCCTATGAGGGAGGTGCTGTTGGCGATAATGTGTGAGGTTCAGGGAACTCGTCACTGAAGCTTTGCGTTTTCTTCATCTGCAGAAGAATCGGATTATCTGACTGAATATGAGGACGATATGGTGGATGCAATGAGGGAGGAGGATGAGGAACGTGATGAGACGGAGGAGCTGGAAGACCAGGACCATTCTGAGCAGGACCCCCCAGCTGCAGATTGGAGTCAGGAAGCTGCTTTTCAAACGGTAGGTGAAGAGCAGAGTTGTCACTTTTACTGAATGTTCCCTACGCAGACGTTGCATGTTAGTTGTGGTGTGGGTGCACGTCACAGTCGGGGCTCGTCCGACAACTCAAAGTAGCCAGTGAAGCATTGAGGCGTTACAAATGGGAGGAGGCCATACCGCCCTTCACACCTCATCCGGCATTCAATTCAATCTTGGCTGATCTGCACCTCAACTCCATTTACCCGCTTTCGCTCCATGTCCCGTGATACCCTTACCCAACAAAAATCAGTCGATCGTGGTGTTGAAAATTTCAATTGACTCAGCATTTTGTGGAACTGAGTTCCATATTTCCACAAAAGAAAGAGGGAAAGAAAGATTTTGCATTTCTATAGCGCCTTCCGTAACCTCAGCCAATGAAATACTTTTTGCAGTGCAGTCACACTGTAGGGAAACGCGACAGCCATTCTGCCCCTAGCAAGGTCCCACAAACAGCAAAGTGACAATGAGCAGGTAATCTGTTGAGGGATAACTGTTGGCCTGCTCATCTTTGAACGATGCCATGGGATCTTTGACATTCACCTGAGAGGGCAGCTGCGTCCTTGGTTTAACATCACATCTGAAAGATGGTGTTGTAAGGCTGTCTGCTCTTCGCTTAGTTGCTTTAAATGTCGAATTACACACACACACTCAGTTGTAGTAAAGCCAGGATCAGGTCTTTTATTTAGACATTCATAGTAATCAAACCCAGTATGAAAGTTACTTGAGATACTTCACAAAGGCAGCTCTCTGCTTTCCGTGGCTGCTTGTGACACACTTTCCGAGATTCCAGTGTCATGTCCAGTGCTCTCATCTTTATACCAAAAAAGCCTTTGAGCCCTTATTTCCTTGCATAGTACATTTAGACCATTAACATGCAGACAATGTAGAATCAAAAATGGCATTGACCTGAAATCGCAGCTAACTGCTTTCTGAATCGTTTAACCTACAGATTATGTCATCAAATGACTATTCGCAAAGTAACAAGTTACACTCAAATACAGACAATGTCATGAAATACTATACACCACTCCGATGATTGGCAGAGGAGTTTATTTGATTCCATGCATAGATTATTATTCACATAGTAACAAGTTACACTCATACTCAACATTTCAATGGCTAAAAGGCATCATATCGTCTTGCAGCCTGTGTTAATCCAATCTTGAATTTTATAACTTTTAACCCTTTTGATCTCCAGACCGCGCCGAAGCAAAGTGTTTCAGAAATGCAGCTTGTGCTCCCACAGGGGGCACCTCCTTCAATGCAGCACTCCCACCGTTCGCCACAGAGGTGCCAGTTATGATTGTGGGCTCAAGTCTCTGGAGTGGGACTTGAACCCGCAACCTGGGATTGAGAGTGCTACTCACTGAGCCACGGCTGATACCTACCCTTTGTGTAGAAAAAGTGCTTCCTGATTTCACTCTTGAATGTGTGAGCTCTAATTTTGAGACTGTGCCTCCTTTTTTCTGGATTCCCCGACCAGAGTTCCTCTGCATATTGAATCCCTTTCTCAATGTGCACACATCAATTTGCTCACCCCTCAACCTTCTACGGTCGGGGCGTGCAAACCACTGGCCCTCGAGTAATTGATGAACTCGAGGTTGGATATACCACCTGGGTCTGCTGCACCAGAGCACCCTCACTTCCAACGTGTGTCCTGATGGAGAATTGTTGCTGGGGTCCAGCTCCAATGGGCAGCCCTCCAGCGCCTCATCCCAGGGCCCCTTCCTCAAGGGCTGTATGCACATGTGAGCATGCTCACAGGTTTGTAGAGCTGTGTTGCCGTGTGAATGGCTTAAGCCAGTCACGTGATGTTCACAAGACTCAATAAAACCCCAGCCAGTTGGGTCGAGGTCCTCCACGATGAGGTATGCAGTTGTGAGCCTGGTGAATGAACGGGTAATGTGTAGTGCAATTGTTAAATCCTTTGCAAATAAACCAACTCGTTCTTAATAGCAATGTGTTGCTATGAATTCTTAAGAAAATACATTACAGGGCTTGACAGCAATGAAGAGGACCACAGCCGTGAGACACTGACCCCTGACATCCGCCCATGTTCTTTCCTGCGCCGGTCAGGAGCTCGAGCCGAGCCTCTTCCTGCACCAACGCCCCCCCCCCCTCAAAGCTTAGGGACGCTACAGCCAATTGTAGCCACGAAACCCAAAGATCCAGCAACTTAACAAACCTAGTGTGCAGTGTCTTGGTGTAAAGTCATGCTCTGGTGTCAATAACTTACAGCGGGATGGTTTCAGCCTGTGTGGTCCACTGACACTAGAACTGATGGAAAGGATCCCAACTGTTTGAGCTTTTTCAAAGTTCATCCTCCAATTACATTGAGCCCTGACAATCAGGGATCTCCCAGGACCCAGCCCCAGTCCGTGCGAGTTAACGAACCTCAGTGGGAGGACCGGTTAGTGTTGTGCAGCTCAGCGTCACTACGCCACACTGGGGAAAACCACCAGGCCTCACTCGAGCTCCTGCTCACTTGTGACCCCCAAACTGGATAATGAGGCCGGCCCACACCCTGACGTCCTACACGGGGCGAATACTCTGTGGCCAAGGTAACAAGGCTTACACAGGAAGACTCGCCACTGGCATACATTACCGGTCACACAAGGAGCAGGTCAAGACCAAAGGGCAGAGGTCAGAGGCCAAATAAGGGGCAGATCCAAGTTCAGAATGCGCAGGAGAAAAGATCATTGCGAAAGTCGAGTGCAACAAGAGTGCCATCACTGACATTGGAGAGCAGGAGAGGGTTTGCTGGGTGCTGGGCACGAGCTGGCAGTCGCATTTGCCGACATATGGCCATTCTGGGCATTCTGAGGCTGTTTACAAGGCACAAGCTCTTTCAGTGATGATGATCAGTTAACCGTTTCAATCAATGTTTCACTTCCTCCCTTTATTGCACAGACGAGCATCGAAACTGACACTGGTTTGTTTTCGAGCTTGCAAACAAGCAACACGATGACTTCAGCAATGCCATCTGCAGATAAGTCAGTTATTGCTGCTGATCCACTGATAATGAGCTGCGGGTGAAAAGCCTCCGTACACAGCTTGCTGTGGGGAGTGGTGTGTATATATGTCAGAATGCCCCAGGGGGAGAAGCTCATGCTACCATCCAGCTTGAGGAACAAGCTAAGACATTTGGTGGCACATATGACCAAGAGTTTCATTTGGTTGTGGAATGAGTGTAAACTGGTCGAACTATTCCGACGGGCACAGACTGAGGATCATTGCCACAAAGCGAGGGAGAGGGGGGAGGAGGATGGGGGAGGGGAGAAGGGGAAGGGAGGGGTGGGGAGAGAGTTAGAACAGTTTTCACTCCAAAGGTTAGAGCAGACCGTTCCAGTTGAGCTAGCACAGAAGAGATGGGCCAAATGGTTTCCGTCTGTGCTGTCATCTCTATGATTAGCGGAATGAGAGTGGAAATTAAAATGGAGCTAAGAACGCAGATCAGTCTGTCGGCAGTCAATAAGGGAATGGGAGGGGAAAGTTAACTATGAAAAGTGCAAGGGCCAGGAATTGACTATAGTACAGGGTATAAAGTGCAAATCCTTCAGCATTCTGGCAATAAATGATTAGTCAGGGAGGCAGTTAGGATGGTAAATGATAAATTAGAATTAACAGAAAGTGGAGAGAAAGCAGTATAATTTGTTCATGATTTTCCTTCAGTATTGAGATGCTCTCCAGTTATTTACCACAACGAATATCCATGAGGATTTTGCGTGGGCGAGGAGGAGAAATTCAGGAGGTTGGAGATTTGGGGTCGGGCTGTAGTCAGGAAGGGTTCGTGGGGCACTGAAACAACCTGTATTTTAAACGGGGAACCCAGGCCACGACTAGGCACGAACCCAACAGCAATAGCAGATCAAATCCTGCCAGCCGTTGAGGAAACGAGTCTTGGCGAGGGCCTGAACAAACTCGAGACGCCCAGCATGGACTTGGAAAGGCTCCAGGAGGTGCTGATTCCACAAGCAGAGCGGTTCAGTGAGGGAGGGAGATGCTCACCATCAGTGTTGGAAGGGGAGTCCACAGGCAATGCAGGCATCTCCCGAGAGATCGCCGCTGACAAACGGGTGTTTAGCAGTAAGTACATGTGACAGTGGCAGCAACTCAGGATGGCATCCACCAGCAGTGCCAGAGCTTGGAGTACTGCGTATTTAAGGAAGGATATACTTGCATTGGAGGCTATCCAAAGAAGGTTCACTAGGTTGATTCCGGAGATGAGAGGGGTTGACTTATGAAGATAGGTTGAGTAGGTTGGGCCTCTACTCATTGGAGTTCAGAAGACTAAGAGGTGATCTTATCGAAACATATAAGATAATGAGGGGGCTCGACAAGGTGCAGAGAGGATATTTCCACTCATAGGGGAAACTAAAACTAGGGGACATAGTCTTAGAATAAGGGGCTACCCATTTAAAACTGAGATGAGGGGGAATTTCTTCTCTGAGGGTTGTAAATCTATGTAATTCTCTGCCCCAGAGAGCTATGGAGGCTGGGTCATTGAATATATTTAAGCCAGAGATAACAGATTTTTGAGTGATAAGGGAATAAAGGGTTATGGGGAGCAGGCAGGGAAGTGGAGCTGAGCCCAAGATCAGATCAGCCATGATCTTATTGAATGGCAGGCTCCAGGGACCAAATGGCCTACTCCTGCTCCTATTTCTTATGTTCTTATGTAAGCCCCTGTAGTCCAAATGTTCAGTAGTGATAAGGGATTCCATGGGGGGTTGGGGATTAGACGGAGACTCCTATAGCTGCAGCCAATGTTCCTTGTTGTGGAGGGGGGGCCACGAGGCTCCGTCAAAAGTCCGTGCACGCGGTTATTTCACTTTAAAAACCATCTCACCCGCTGTGCTGGACTCTTGGAGCGCTGCGGAGTAAGGGGATCGATGGCTGCAACAAGCGTTCCAAATGGTGCCAGAGTAAGAGATACACCGGATTGCGTGGAAATGGTTTTGGAGAGTGAGGGGAGCAGCCAGAGACCAGGGTTCATGTTTAAAAACTGGCAGAGGAATCGAGGTTCAGGGACTAGAAGATAGATTAAAGAGCAGGGATTATTCCTGGTGCTGTATAACCGGTCAGTATTGGAGTATTTGAGGGGGGTAAATGCCTGGTGAGTGATAATGTGAAAGAAAATGAATCACGGTACAGGAAATATAAAGGCAAAGTGTAGAAGTGGTATGGAGAAAGACTGGCTGGAACATTAAAGGAAATAGGAAAGGATTGTATGAACAGTAAAGATTATTAAGAAGGGGCAGGGCTGATGAGAGATGAAGAATGAAATCTCATGCAGGATTGGCAGAGATAGGAAATGGCTTAGTTTTCAGTAATGGGAATGAAAGGGCAGTGGGATGGGATAGCAGATAGAATGGGACTGAGTGATCAGAGCTAGGCCAGCACAGGAAGGAGGGGCTAGAAGGCTCCTTCTCTGCTGTAAACCTCCACTATTCCCAGAAGGGGATGATCCTGTTTGACGGTGCTCCTCGGGCTCTATAAAAACAGTAGTGTTCCATGTGATCTAAAATGCTAGACCAGCGGTGGGCAAAACAGGGCCCACGGGTCATATCCGGCCCGCCAGGTCATTGTAACCAGCCCGCTGGATGAGACAGAAATAGAACGTGAGCCAGAGCTTGAGCTGCACATTCATCTATCCACTTTCACTTCTCATGGGTCAGAGACCGACCCGAACTATAGCCAAGGGAAAACCATAGCAATACTTCATTCAACTTAATAATTCGCAAAGGTGATGCTCCCTGGCCTGACCTTAAAAGGCTCGTCCGTGATTCTGAGCACCAATGGCGGATGTCTGTACCCAGAATACACTGCTCACTTGAATATGCCTTATCCAATTTAGAGTGGAGTCATGGCTGCTCAGCTCCACAACTCTTTTATCGAAGGAAGTGACTGGCTCCCAGTATCCAGAGTACGAGTTTTTATCTGGCACCAATTGGGACGGCATGTGTCAGCTGCGGCTCAGTGGGTAGCACTCTTGCCTCTGAGTCAGAAGACTGTGGGTTCAAGTCCTACTCCAGGAACTTGAGCACATAGATCCAGGCTGACACTCCAGTGCAGTGCTGAGGGAGTGCTGCATTGTCGGAGGTGCTTTTGTTAAACCAAGGCCCCGTTTGCTCTCTCAGGTGGACGCAAAAGATCCCATGGCACTATTTCGAAGAAGAGCAGTGGAGTTATCCCTGGTGGCCTGGGACCAATGTTTATCCCTCAATCAACATAACAAAAACAGATGATCTGTCATTATCACATTGCTGATGTGGGAGCTTGCTGTGCGCAAATTGGCTGCATCGTTTCCCATATTACAACAGTGACTACACTTCAAAAGTACTTCATTGGCTGTATAGTGCTTTGAGTCGTCCGGTGGTCGTGATAGGCGCTATATAAATTCAAGTCTTTCATTAATTTTTGCAGAGGGGCATAAGGAGGTGGGGAATTGATGCTGACACTGGCTCTAAAGAGAGTACAGTTGTATTTCACAGCACTAATTTACAGAGAC
This sequence comes from Pristiophorus japonicus, assembly GCF_044704955.1. Taxonomy (NCBI): domain Eukaryota; kingdom Metazoa; phylum Chordata; class Chondrichthyes; family Pristiophoridae; genus Pristiophorus; species Pristiophorus japonicus. The sequence continues at coordinate 31,737,813 of NC_092000.1, read as the reverse complement.
CAGAAGATACCACATTTTCAATGTTTATCTGTGATTCATTTCTAAGCGGTATCGAATTCAAGTGGTCTATGTAAGATAGCATCTGATTACTATCTGAATTTATGTTTATGCAATGGTTATGTTTATGCAATGTTCCCTCTAACTTTTTTTCCGCACATGGTCCCTTTAAATTTGCTGCGCGATCGGCCGCTATGCAGCTGCGCATGCGCAGTATCTCTCCCAGAGCGGCCTGCTCGGGACTGCGCGATTGCGCCTTAGGGGGAACATTGGTGGGCGGCCCTCAACAGCTCACCAAAACTTGTTAAGTGGCCCTCCAGCCTGAACAATTGCCCACCCCTGTCTTAGAATGCTGTAGTACAGCAGCAACAGGCCATTTGGCCTATCGAGGCTGCTGGGGTGTTTTTCTCCATAGTGAGCCACTCTCCATATAATTACATTTCCCTCTTTCTCAAGTAACTATCTGTTTTCCTTTTAAAAGGACTCTGCTTCAACCATGGTTTATGGCAGCGATTTACACTCTCTGTAAAGAATCATTTTCCAACATCCTTGTTGATTCCTTTTGTGCCCATGTTATGACCCAGTGGAAACAATCTTTCACTATTTACCTTATCCGTAACCCTTTGTAATCATGGAATTATGATAGGGAGATTTTGAGGGGTCACATCAGCCTTCGACCCCCTCCGTTAGTAGCACACTCGCCTCTGAGTCAGCAGGTTGTGAGTTCGAGTCCCACTCCAGAGACCTGAGCACAGAAATCTAGGCTGACACTCCCAGTGCAGTGCTGAGGGAGCGCTGCACTGTCTGAGGTGCCGTCTTCCGGATGAGACGTTAAACCGAGGCCCCGTCTGCCCTTTCAGGTGGTCGTAAAAGATCCCATGGCACTATTTATGAAGAAGAGCAGGAGAGTTCTCCTCTGTGTCCTGGTCGATATTTATCCCTCAATCAACATCACTAAAACAGATTATCTGGTCATTATCACACTGCGGTTGGTAGGAGTTTATTATGCACAAATTTGCGACATCCCTACATTACAACAGTGACTACACTTCAAAAGTACTTAATTGGCTGTAAAGCTCCTTGGGACATCCTGAGGTTGTGAAAGCTGCAATATAAATGCAAGGCTTATTTTTCATTTTTCGCTCCAATGAAAAAGCCATATTCCCTCATCTCTACAACTGTAATCCCCACATCCCTGGGAACATCCGTGAACCTGCAGTACATGTTTCCTTTTGTATAATGGGAGTCACAAACTGCATGCAACACTCCAACTCTAACTAATGTCGTGTGTAAGTTCAGTGTTACCGCCCTGCTTTTTAAATCTGAGCCTCTATATACAAAACCAAGGGCCTCATTTATTTCTGCTCCCACCTTTAATGCCCTGTAGGGTAAAAAGGGAAATGAGATTTAATTCTGGCAAATGCAAGGTTGGACAAAATATTGAGTGACATAGGTGTGCCAAAATAGCTTTTGTCTTTAGTCAGCATAGAGCTTTAAATAACAGGTAGTTCACGTCAAAAGCCAGCAATGTCTCTAGGATGTCTGAATATTCCCAGGTTGTGGGACCATTGTGGTTGGGTTTCCAGGACCAGGGATGGTTGTGGGTTAGGGGAGTAGTTTTTTTATTTCTTCCCGGGATATTCCTGATAAGGCCGCATTTATCGGCCATCTCCAACTGGTGGTGGCGGGCCACCATCTTCAACCACTTCAGACCTGATGCTGCAGGCCTCCTCTCAGTGGTGTTGGGGAGTGACTTCCAGCTGATCCATCATTGACAATGAAGGAACAGCAACATTTGTCCATGTCAGGAGGGTATGTGATTTGGAGGGGATGGGTTCTCAAGACATTGCTGCTCTTATCCTACTCTGTGGTGGAGGTCATAGGGGCATCCTAGATCGTACACCTTGCAGCCACAGTGTGCTGGAGGAGGTGGCTTTGGAACCAGTGGCAAAGAAAAAGAAACTGTGCCACACAATGAGCTTCTCAATCTGAGATGGTGCCCAGTTTATTGAGAGCTGTACCCATCCAGGCAAGGGGTGAGTCTTCCATCACACTCCTCACTCGGTCCTTGTACATGGCGGGGGTACTTTGAGGGGTCAGGAGGTGCGCCATTTGTCAGAGCACCCAGCCTCTCTACTGCTCATAGCCACAGTGTTGATATGGCAAGCCCAGCTGAGCTTTTGGTCATTGTTGGCCCCCAAGAGGTTGATGATGAAGGGCTCAGTGATAACGATGCCTTTGAAGGTCGGATGGAGGTGGCTGGGATTTCTTTTGCTTGAGATGGTCACTAGAGTAGCGTGAATGTTACCTGCCACGTGACGGCTAAAGTCTGAATGTTATCTGCTGGAAACAACTTTCATTTATATATATATATATATCATCTTTAACGCAGTAAAGGCTGGCGTGGGCTGTTTCATTATCTGAGAGGTTGTGAATGGAGCTTAACCACTGTGCAATTGTTGGTGAGAGTGGAGGGAGGATGTGTTGGGGGAAAATGGAGAAAGGGGTGTTTAGGTCCAGGAACACCAATGGGAGGATAGAGTCTAGGATTACTGGGGAAGATAGGATGGGAGAGTGTTGGGAGAATGGGATGTGGGAGTGGGAACGTGGGGGGTCGAGGGGGAGTGGGAACGTGGGGGGTCGAGGGGGAGTGGGAACGTGGGGGGTCGAGGGGGAACGTGGGGGGTCGAGGGGGAGTGGGAACGTGGGGGGTCGAGGGGGAACGTGGGGGGTCGAGGGGGAGTGGGAACATGGGGGGTCGAGGGGGAACGTGGGGTGTCGAGGGGGAGTGGGAACGTGGGGGGTCGAGGGGGAACGTGGGGGGTGGAGGGGGAGTGGGAATGTGGGGGGTGGGGAGCAGGAACATAGGGGATGGGGGGGAGTGGGAACAGAGGGGTTTGGGGGGACGTGGGGGTTGGAGGTGACGGGGGGAGTGGGAACGTGGGGGTTGGGGGGGACGGGGGGAATGGGAACGTGGGGATTGGGAGGGACGGGGGGGGGAGTGGGAACGTGGGGGTTGGGGGGAGTGGGAACGTGGGGGTTGGGGGGAGTGGGAACGTGGGGGGTTGGGGGGGGAGTGGGAATGTGGGGGTTGGGGGGAACGTGGGGGTTGGGGGGTGGAGTGGAAATGAGGGGGTTGGGTGGGACCGGGGGGAGTGGGAACGTGGGTGGGGGGAAGTGGGAACGTTGGGAGTATGGGGTTGGGACAGTGGGAACCTGGTATGTGGGAGTGTCTGTGGTGGGACTGTGGTCCAACTTTAAGTTGTTTAAAGTGCTTACTGTGTTTTTATTATCTCCCCTCAACCCCAATCCATCCCGACCCCGGGATCACCCTCCCCACACTAACACAAGACCCCCTCCCACCCCAACACAAGACCCCCTCCCACCCCACCATGTATTCATGAACCGTGCTCATATCAAGGTTTTTGTGCTGCTCCACTCTCTAAATCCTCGTGTGTCATGTCTAATGTTGGTTTGCAATCCTCACAGTGAGACAAGGTAAGGAATCTTTAACAAAGAATATTTTGGTCTTTTCCTTCCCCTGCAGGATGAAGAGAAAAGTATACGGAACCGGCGACCCGTGAACAGCTCCCAGGAAGCCCCAGCACTCCCTCACACAGACTAACCTGCGGACAGAGCCCAGCATCCCACACCCAGCCTGACCACACCTCCCGCATCAGTAACTCAACTTAGCCAAACAAAGGGATTTACAAAATTATGCTGTTGAATAGCAAAACTCCTCTTGCGCCAGTCTGGGAATGAGTTTTGCTTTATTTTACTGTACCTCCTCTTCCAGCACACACTTTATTCCCCTTTTTTGTGTCCAGTTTACAAGAGCTGGTATTAAGCCGCCGGTATCACTGTGGTGATGGCGGCTGTGTGAGTTTGCAGTTGTGTGCCGTGTTCCTGTTAGCACAGGATGAGTTGAACCACTGAATCCAAGTCCTGTTTTTTAAAGGCACCATCGAGACTCTTGAATTGTGAGCGGGTGGGGTGGGGGGGGCGCGCGCGATGTGTGTGTGTGTGTGTGTGTGTGTGTGTGTATCAGAAGCCCCCCTCTCCTGTGACTCACCCCTCAGGCCTCTCACAGCTAGCTGGCCACACTGTTCACCTCTCTCAATCCACAGGCAACAAGGGAAGAGAAACTCATTTTTACAAGTTACACTGCCTACAATGACCAGCTTTGTTCAAACTCTGCTGTAAACCATTCTCTCCCCTCCCCCTCCAGATATTCTGCCCCATAATCAGAGGTAATATTATACAAAGATGCTGTTCCCATGCCCAATACCTTCTAATGCAGCTCCGTCTCCATCTCTCTGCGAACATTGCGGTGTTACCAGCTGAATTTAACGGCAAAAGTTCTAGTTAGTATTCTTAAAAATCTGAGCCTCAAAGGAGACAATTTAGGCTTAATGTTGCACTGCGATTACTGAACCACATCTTGTGGGTCGGCTCGTTAGAAGATGATGTTGAATTTCGCCCTGATTGCCCCACACGGTACAACTTACAGCAGTACACACCACTGCAGCTCAGTTACTGTGTTTTTATCTCATCATCATCATAGGCAGCAGTCCCTCAAAATCGAGGAAGACTTGCTTCCACTCAGTGAGTTCGCAGGTGACTGAACAGTCCAATATGGGAATTACAGTCTCTGTCACAGGTGGGACAGACAGTGGTTGAAGGAAAGGGTGGGTGGGGAGTCTGGTTTGCCGCACACTCCTGCTGCCTGCGCTTGCTTTCTGCATGCTCTCGGCGACAAGACTCGAGGTGTTCAGAGCCCTTTTATGTACGTCTTTCTCACTCCCCCTCTCTCCCCCGTGTCTCTCTCGCTCCCTATGAGTGTCTCTCGCTCGCTCACTCTCCCCGTCTCCCCCCAACCCTGCTCAAGTTTCAAATGTTGTGATATCTGTCAGCGTGGGACAGTTTGTGTAAATCAGTCAGTAATGAGCGGGTTGGGAAGGGAGTGGGAATGCTGCACACAGTGTAAAGCTGTAGGCCTGTTGCCCCAGGCCAGTGTGCTGTGTCTCCCAGCCGCTGGTTTAAAGCAGCATTGGGGCATCTGTCCGTGTTTGTGGTGGTTTTAATGTTGAAAGCTAGTGGGAGCTGGTCAGTATGTCCTGGGTAAGGTGACTCTGAATTACTCACTCCTCCAGTTTCCCACGAGGCAGGACATCTTCCCGGGGAGATGATGCAAAGGGCCTGTCATCATGTACTCAGGTCGATGTCCCTTCAGGCACTGATAATGTGATTGAAATGTTTAATTGTTATGTTAATTATTGCTCAAAGCTCCTCCATCACCTTCGCTGCCCTTAATCTGTGACTCTAAATGGTCACTTTATTTCCATGACTTTCTCAAAGCGTCATTTTGTTTAATTCCATGAGCTAATGGTATTTGTCCCTGCGCATGAATGAGCTTTTTCAGGATTTTGATTGGAGGAGTGGTGCGGGGGGGGGCGGAGCGGAGCGGAGAGAGAGAGAGAGAGAGAGAGAGAGAGAAGGGGGGGGTGGAGAGAGAAGGGCAGGAGTGGGGGGGAGGGGAGAGAAGGGGCAGGAGTTGGGGGGTGGGGAGAGAAGGGGCAGGAGTTGGGGGGTGGGAAGAGAAGGGGCAGGAGTTGGGGGTGGGAAGAGAAGGGGCAGGAGTTGGGGGTGGGGAGAGAAGGGGCAGGAGTTGGGGGTGGGAAGAGAAGAGGCAGGAGTTGGGGGTGGGGAGAGAAGGGGCAGGAGTTGGGGGTGGGAAGAGAAGGGGCAGGAGTTGGGGGTGGGGAGAGAAGGGGCAGGAGTTGGGGGTGGGAAGAGAAGGGGCGGGAGTTGGGGGTGGGAAGAGAAGAGGCAGGAGTTGGGGGTGGGGAGAGAAGGGGCAGGAGTTGGGGGGTGGGAAGAGAAGGGGCAGGAGTTGGGGGTGGGGAGAGAAGGGGCAGGAGTTGGGGGTGGGAAGAGAAGAGGCAGGAGTGGGGACCGGGGGTCAGGAGCGGGCAGGAATGGTGCGGATTGTAACACCCCACCCTGGAAGATTTCAATAACTACATTTGTTGCTAGACTCGATTTCAGCTCCAGTTCATGCCAGTAGTCTACAGATAACCTTTAATCCTTTGCCCTCGCCACCTGACTCTTCGCCCAGAACAAGTGTGGCTGCAGCAACTCATTTATCGTCCTGTCCTCTCCCCTTGACCCCAGGACCAGAGTGCAATACTTACCCAAAGATAAACAGCTGCATTGTGACTGTAACTGGAACACATTCCCAGAGACTGTCTACCTCAACCCTCCCGCCACAGCATCCTTCGATGGTTGTGACACTGCCTCGTTGTGAATGCTCACAGCACAGTTCACAACAAACAAGTAGCCCGCTAGCTGTTGCATGCTGCACCAAACCGACCCAGGTCACCGCACGACACGGCATTTCCTGTACTGTACTTCACGTGTTACCCCTGGGGCAATTGGGGACTGACTCCATCCATGTCTCCTGGTGCTGCCCGGGAACATTGCTGAGGAATTGTTTTTGCTGTTGGGAATTCGCCATAGCTTCATTGATGAGGCTGATTAACACAGCTTGTACTTGCCTTCTTGGAGCCTGTTATAAAAATATGGCCGATCGTATCAATAGACTACTGTTCGGAGTTTCCAACATTTCACTCTTACTCATCGGATCCTGTTAGATTATTGCTCCTGCACTCTGGACAGCGCCAGTCTGAAGTGAGGCCATTGCAGCAAAAGGTAACTGTCGGTTCCTGATGGTGGGTCTTTGAGGAGCTTTCAATTCAGGGTCCCGAGGCGGTGTTCCCTTTAAGCTGCGCGGTGGCCCAGTGCTCCAGGGGGTCACGCCCAGAGCTCTGAGGGTCTCGCCCAGCTCTACAGGGGTCCTGCCCAGGAGGTCCCGCCCAGTGCTCCGGGGGTCCCACGCAGCCGGTGCGCTGGCTTTGAAATCGAATAAACTGCACGTGTGGACTTTTGAATGGGCCATAGATCCTTAAGAGGGGCCATGCAGTCCCCACCTCCCCCCCCGCCCACAAAAAAAATGAACAGGAAACATTGTCCCCAAATCAGTGCGTTGGGTGGTACTGTGCCACACAATGGGGGTAAGGCCAGTCGGCACCAGATGAGGTTCTCACCTCGGGAAGGACTGAGCCACGGCAATTCTGGGAGGGTGGGGATTGTATTGGCATATGGCACGCATGGGTACCCCATTTTGCTGGGGAGTTGGTGCAGGCTGCTGGCTACCCTCAGTCAGAGCCTGCTCCATTATACAGGGATGGAGCAATGTACTGGGGATCAGACAGACTGGGCACAAACATAACCAGCCGATTAAAGGCACATTCTCAGCAACTCCACAACCATTGTAAAACACAACGGGCCCATGGGTTTGTGGCATTTCCAACATTAGCAAACTTAACAATGCAATTTTCTGTTGGACTTTTTTAACCTGTCTGCTATTTGCACTGGTCAATAATGGATGTTAAATAATTCTGTGCATTTTTGTAGATTTTTCATTTGCAATAAATAACACGAGATTTATTTCTAAAGTTTGACAATGATTTAATATATTGGTTACTAGCAGGAGATGTCACTATCATGTTGAGATGGTGTGAATATTTAAAGAATGTAATGATATTAAATATTAATCTACTTTCTGCAACCTAAACTGTCCTGTTTTGTGTGTGTGTGTGTGTGCGCCATTTTGCTAACATGGCCTTTAATCCCAACCCAGTTTCAGCCATTCAGTCGTCTCACTGTCCTTTCACCAGTGTGCAAATCTCTTCCTAGCTGCTGCAAATGCTGCTTACAGTTAGCTGGTGGGTAACACACGGGATAGGAGGTGGCCCCCTGACCCCAGCCCATCCCCACCCACCCACCCACCTGCAAAGCACCATAAACTACTCCATTCAGCAGCCTGCTTGAGATCTGAGAAAACTCTCCCATGTGGAGTTAACATTACTGCCAGAGCCACAACAGTCATGCAGTCCCTACTGTGGGAGCCAGTCACATCCACTTTGTCATAATGGTGAGGGTAGCAAGCCTTTCGCTTAGTCATAGAATGATAGAAATTTACAGCACAGAAGGCCATTTCAGCCCATCGAGTCCGCGTCGACCGACACAGCTATCCAGCCTAATCCCACTTTCCAGCTCCTGGTCCATAGCCCTGTAGGTTATGGCACTTTAAGTGCACATCCAAGTATTTTTTAAATGTGAGGCTTTCTGCCTCTACCACCCTTTCAGGCAGTAAGTTCCACATGCCCAACACCCTCTGGGTGAAGAAATTTCCCCTCATATCTCCTCTAAACTATGGACATGCACTCCAAGGTCACTTTGTTCCTCTACGCTTCTCAGTTTCCTACCATTTAACGTGAATTCCCTTGTCTTGTTAACCTTCTCCAAATGCATTACCTCACACTTTGTCAGATTGAATGTCATTTGCTACTGTTCTGCCCAGTTTACAGTTTTCTTCTTCATTATCAACCACACAGCCGAGTTTAGTATCAGCTGCAAACTTCTTAATCATACCCCCTCCATTCAAGTCTAAACCATTGAGATATACCACAAAAAGCAAGGGACCCAGCACTGAGCCCTGAGGAACCCCACTGGAAACAGCCTTCCGATCTCAAAATCACTCATCAACCATTACCCTTTGCTTCCTGCCTCTGAGCCAATTTTGGACCCAACTTGTTGCTTTGTACTGGATCCCATGGGCTTTTACCTTCAAGACCAATCTGTCATGTTGGACCTTGCAAAAGCCTTGCTAAAATCCATATCATCATCATAGGCAGTCCTCAAGATCAAGGAAGACTTGCTTCCACTCCAAAAGTGAATTCTCAGGTGACTGAACAGTCAAATACGGGAATTGCAGTCTCTATCACAGGTGTGACAGACAGTGGTTGAAGGGTGAGTGGGGAGTCTGGTTTGCCGCACGCTCCTTCCGCTGCCTGCGCTTGTTTTCAGCACCCTCCCGGATGCTCTTCCTCCACTTAGCGCGGTCTTTGGTCACGGACACCCAGGTGTTGGTGGAGATGTTGCACTTTTATCAAGGAGGCTTTGAGGATGTCCTTGAAATGTTTCCTCTACCTATGTGGGGCTCGCTAGCCGTGTAGGAGTTCCGAGTAGAGTGCTTGCTTTGGGAGTCTTGTGTCAGGCATGTGAACAATGTGGCCCGCTCAACGGAGCTGGTTGAGTGTGGTCAGTGCTTCGATGCTTGGGATGTTAGTCTGGTCGAGAACACTAAAGTTGGTGCATCTATCTTCCTGGGGTATTTTCAGGATCTTGCGGAGGCATACTGTATATGGTCCACTTCTCTGAGCCATACACGAGGGTGGGTATCGCTATAGCCCTGTAGACCATAAATTTGGTGCCAGATTTGAGGGCCTGATCTGCGAAAACTCTCTTCCTCAGGCGACCGAAGGCTGCACTGGCGCACTGGAGGCAGTGTTGAATCTCGTCGTCAATGAGAGGCTCCCGAGGTATGGGAAATGGGCCACGTTGTCCAGGGCCGTGCCGTGGATCTTGGTGGTCTATCCCTTTCTCCCTTTTTAAACAACAGTACAACGTTAGCAATCCTCCAATCCTCTGGCACCACACCTGTACCAGAGAGGATTGGAAAATGATGGTCAGAGCCTCTGCTATTTCCTCTCTTGCTTCTTTTAACAGCCTGTGATACATTTCATCTGGTTCTGGGGATTATCCACTTTCAAAGATGCAAAAGCCCTTAATACTTCCTCTCTCACTGTTGGCATTTCTGCCTCAGAGATAGAAGGTGTAGGGTTTGAGTCTCACTCCAGACAGGAGCTCCAGCTCTGAATTCTGGCTTGGCATCCACCGGAATACTCGTGTCCAAAGACAGCGTGCAAAGATAGGAAAACAATGATGTCACTACCCTGTCCGACCTGTGCACGCTCGCTCTACAAGGCAAGAGCATGAAGATGTGAAATGATCACGATGGGGTGAAGAGATGGAGCAGTTGTCAGAGGCTCTATCTCCAGATCCCTCCCACAGGCCACAAGCTGTGTTCTAGAGCTAGTAGCTGTGTGCTGTATACCCCAACACTGAAAGGTCTCTTCAAGCTCCTGTCTGTGACACCAGATTGGCAGGAGAGGAACAAGTAAATCCAAGTTCCTGACCTGGTAGCTGAGTGTATACTGCATGGTACATAAGTCTCAGGTGTGCTTGGCCATTTCATCTTGGCATCTCTGAGGAATTATGTTTTGCGTATTATCCTGGATGCTTTCTATCCCAAAGCCTACTGTCAATAAATGAACGAGGTACATTGCAATCTGAAAGACTGTTTGTCTCCCGGTTCTCGCTGTACCCGCCCATTCAAAGCTCCAGCCTGGTGGCCAATTCACATGTGTGTTATTGAAGTTGTGTAAATAGATGAGACAACGCTTCGAAAGCCCTTCAATTCTGAGCTGCTTCACTATTTTGGATAAATATGTGTGTGTGTGTGAGCCACCTCTGTAGTCAGCCGCACTGTCGCTTCCCCATTCTGCACTCAGTCCCAGTTTGTTCAAGCCATTCCTGAATGTATCTGCATTCAATTGTGTGCAGGTTGTGGTCAGGAGAAGGATACAGGAGCTTCATGCTTTAACCAGTGTCCCAACATTCAATGTCACGCTGGTGGTTACACTTCAACAGTGTATCGGGGAGGCTGAGAGGCTCCTGGGAAAGATTCTCTTTGCACAGAGGGTTGGCGGAGAGTCGGATGCTTTACCACCGGGTGCGGTTGAGCCAGAGACCAGTGCATCTTTCATGGAAAAACTGGATAAATAATTGAAGCAGAGAATATTTTACCGTACCTTTTATTTGATCCCACAGATATTACAATATTAAGGCAAGTCATTAACTGCACATAAGGAGACACTTCTTTAACAATAACATACTGTGTGCAGGGACTAACAGGGTTAGGATACTGGAAGGAGCTGGTGTGGTTTATTAAGAGCATTTCAGTCCCCAAGATGCAGCACATCCATGAATCATCCTTCATACTTCAGTATAAAATGACCGACTCCCTTCTCCTTCAAGCTACCAGCATTTCCCACTCCCAGCAATTGAAAGCTCGGTAAAAGAATGTTGGTATTTTCTCACTGCCCCCTGGCGCCTCATTCAGGGGTCTGAGGGGACCCTGCGCGGGGTTCCCGCCCCGGCACCGGTGCCAGTTTGAGCCAAATTCCTTTCTCGGTGCGGAGGATCAGCTCGGGTTTCCTACGCACCTCCTGTGATGTGTCTAGTGCCACCTCGAAGCGGTACAGTGTCAGTGCCACCACCACCTTCATCTCCGACAGGGCAAAGTTCTGCCCGATGCAGTTCCTAAACAACAAGGACAATCACAGACGGGGATAGTTAATGTCCGTTCGAATCAAGCGCCCACCCCCCCACTCTTTTCTCCCCCCCCCCCCACCTGAAACTCGAAGATCCAATTTCACAATCGGAGTTAAATTATGAGGACAGACATACATAGACTGGGCTTCCCTCGAGTATAAAAGATTGAGGGAGGATCTAATTGGGGTGTTTAAGATGACTAAAGGATTTGATAGTGGAGATAGAGAAACTATTTCCTCTGGTGGGGGGAGTCTAGAACAAGAGGACATAACTTGAAATTTAGAGCGAGGCTGTTCAGGGGTGATGTCTGGAAGCACTTTATACAAAATCTGGCAGGTGAAAATCTCGAACTCGCTCCCCCAAAAAAGTGCTGAGGCTGGGGGTCAATTGAAAATTTCAAAACCGAAATTGATAGAATTTTGTTCGGACCCTTTGCTGTATCCAGTGCGCTCAGCTGCTTCTTGATATCATGTGGAGTGAATCGAATTAGCTGGACTATCTTCTGTGAGGGCGGGGACCTCAGGAGGAGGCCGATATGGATCATCCACTCGGCACATCTGGCTGAAGATGATTGTCAAAACTTCGGCCTTGTCTTTTGCACTTGTGTGCTGGGTTCTGCCATCATTGAGGCTAGGATTGTTCATGGAGTCTCCTCCCATTAGTTGTCTAATGGTCCACCACCATTCACGACTGGATGTGGCAGGACTTTGATCTGATCCGTTAGTTGTGGGATCACTTAGCTCTGTCTATAGCATACTGCTTCTGCTGGTTATCAAGCATATGTTGTAGCTTCACCGGGTTGGCCCCTCATGTTTAGGTACGCCTGGTGCTGCTCCTGTCATGCTTTTCTACACTCCTCATTGAACCGGGGTTGGTCCCCTGGCTTGATGGTAATGGTAGAGTGAGGGATATGCTGGGCCATGAGGTTATAGATTGTGGTGGACTACAATTCTACTGCTGCTGATGGCCCACAGCGCCTCATGAATGCCCAGTTTTGAGCTGCTGGATCTGTTCTGAATCTATCCCATTTAAGCACAGTGGTAGTGCCACACAACACGATGGAGGGTGTGCACAAGGACTGTACGGTGATCACTGCTACCAACGCTGTCACCAACGTGGTAGTTGGTGATGGCGGAATCTGGGACATTGGCTGAAAGGTAAGATTCTGTGAGTATGACTATGTCAGGCTGTTGCTTGACTAGTCTGTGGGACAGCGCTCCCAATTTTGGCACACGTCCCCGGATGTTAGTGAGGAGGACTTTGCAGGGTCGACTGGGCTGAGTGTGCTGTTGTGTCTGAAGCCAGTGGCGAGGTTGATGCCGGGTGATCCGTCCAGTTTTATTATTCTTGTTTTTGGTAGCACTTTGTTACAACTGAGTGTCTCGCTGGGCAATTTCAGAGGGCAGTTAAGAGTCAACTACATCGCTGTAGGTCTGGAGTCACAGACCGGGTAAGGACAGCAGATTTCCTTCCCGAAAGGACATTAGTGAACCAGTTGGGTTTTTACGACAATCCGGTAGTTCCATGGTCACCATTACTGATTCTAGCTTTTTATTCCAGGTTTATTTAATTAACAATTTAAATTCCCCAGCTGCTGTGGTGGGATTTGAACTCGTAGTCCAGGCCTCTGGATTAACAACTCTTAAGCATGGCGGAACTGACTTGAGCGGTTGAATGGCCTACTCTTGTTCCAATACACATGCGTTACTCCAGCTGCTTGCGGTGAGTTATTCTGTGTGCAACAGTCCTCCCTTCCTCCCTTCTTCCCTCCCTTCCCTCATCGTGGGTCAATTTTAACCCAAAACTACAAGTTAGCTGCTTGATTCATGTGCCATGGTCCCTCCCCTCCCCCCCCCCGACCGTGCCCCGCGACCACTGCCCCTCCCCCAGCCGTTCCTCGAGACCATTGCCCCTCCCCTAACCATGCCCCTCCCCCTGGCCGTGCGCCTCCCTAACAGCACTGTGGGAGCACCTTCACCACACGGACTGCAGCGGTTCAAGGCGGCGGCTCACCATCACCTTCTCAAGGGCAATTAGGGATGGGCAATAATGCTGGCTGCCAGCGATACCCACTGCCCCCCACCCCAGCCGTGTCCCTCCCAACCTCACTTCGTTCTGGAAAAAACTCTCCCAATTCACTTATCTCTGCACTTTCAAAATCCCAACTGATCTGCTTGTCACTACGATTGAGGCCATCCATTCAGCCTCCTCTGCCCCTTTTCTCCATTCTCCGGTTTCCCCCGGCCCTAGCCCTGAACACATCTTCCTCTAATTTCACTCCTATCTGCCCTTTTGACTCTCCACGCTCTTGTTGTCCAAGCGACCCACCTCTTGCTCCCTTGACCCTATTCCCACCAAATTGCTGACTCCCAACTTCCCTTCCTGGTCCCAAGTTATCTGACATTGTTAACGGTTCTCTCTGCTCAAGTACTGTCCCCCTCCTTCAATTTTGCTGTCATCACCGCTCTCCACAAACTTTGTTCGCTAGCCACCGACTCCATCCCTCTCCCTAGCATCTGTCTGAGGTTGAACCAGACTGTTCGCAAATCTCGTCATATTTGACCCCCGCGATGAGCTTACGACCACATACCCGCGCCATAATTAAAACCGCCTATTTCCACCTTCGTAACATCGCCCGTTTCCTCCCCCCTCCCCCGCCTGAGGTCATCTGCTGCTGAAACCCTCATCCATTGTATTGTTACCGCTAGACTTGACTATTCCAGCTCACTCCTGGCGATTTAATGTCTCATCTTAAAACACGGCACCTCCAACAGTGCAGCACTCCCTCAGCACTGCACTGGCATGTCAGCCTGGATTTGTGTGCTCAAATCCCTGGCCTGAGATAGTGTTTGCAGCTGGAGAACGCACGCTGTTCTAAGGCAAGTTGCTTCTTGCTCACGTTGCGATAAGGCCAGAGCAGAGGGAGATGTTATCCTCCCCCATCTATCAGTAGTGTGAGTTACAACCTACCGTCCCGAGGCACTCCCACTGCTCTCCAAACCCGGGCCTGGTCGGGCTGGACACAAGAGGTACAGCCCCCTCTAACATAGTCCCCGTGCGCTCCCTCACCCACACTGCAGCTCAGATATCGCCCCGAGGGCTCGCGGATCTAGTGCGCATTGTAAACCAGACACCTTTCACTCCACATTCAGGCAGAAAGCCCATGCCCCGCTTTGTCTGATCAGGGTTCAGAGTCGGACGCCAGGTCCCTGGAAGGCAGATGTTCCGAGGCTTGCTGTCATTGGCCCTTGTGAGCGAACGTTGAACCCCATCCTTAGGAATGATCCCAAACATCACTGATCAACTGACAGCACCGACTGCTCTGCCAGTTTGAGCCTCTGGGAGCGCTGTGGCTCCCACTATTCCTCCCCCCCCCTCCCGGCCCGTGCCCGTTCCCAGGAGGTCAGGGAGCAGGACTGGAGACCCTGATACCACCCAACGTGTCATTGTAGGGGCTGAATGGATAGGAGCAAGCAGTCTCAGCAGATAGGGGCATTTCACTGATGTAAAGCACCTCCAGCCACGTGTTGGATGCACTTGGTTTCGGCTGGAGGACAGCCAGCAACTTTGGTAAGGGAATGAACTCTGACTGTGTGCGGGTCGGGGAGGATACTGCTGCTGTTTCTGGCACTGCCTCAATAGTGGGCTCGTCTGCGGGCACCGACTCCCACCTAATACGACACTGCATCCAAGACTGTGGCCTGATCGTAAAGGGTGGCGTACGGTGCGTGTGAGCCCTAGGGTGGGCGGGGGTCCAGGGGCGTTAATCTTAACCTAACCCAATATCGCCCGCCTGCCTCACCCATCCCACCCCCCTCCCGCCTGCCTCGCCCACCTCACCACCCCCCCCTGCCCATCTCACCCACATCCATTCCCCCCCCCCCCCTGCCCGCCTCACCCATCCCACCTCCCCTCCCGCCTGCCTCACCTCAACCACCCCTGCTGCCCCTCTCCCAGGTCTCCAACTAAACCTGCAGTCAGAGCCTGGCTTGGATATGTGAAGTGGGACCCCAGGTCCTTCCTGCTCGCCTGCTGAGCCGGTTAATGTGGGGAGCCTGAGGGAGGGATGGTGGGTTAGTGGGTAACTGCCAGAAGGGGGAGTTAAAACCAGGCCCCGAGGGGGTAATGTTAAGCAAATGCCCATCAGGAAAGGGGCGGGATTGAGAGCACTGACGGTTCACCAAGCACCGGAGTCAGTGGGAGCAATATTAGCGCGGAGTGAAGGGGACGACCGCCCGCAGAGTTGGGTCAGTTTCAGGATCCCAGATCGGAAGAACCAGTGCGATTGCGACCCAGCATCTCCAAGCTAAACAAACTTTCCCGGAGCACACGACGGGAACATCCCAGGAATGCCGGGAATCAGAGCGGAACAGCTCACCTTGGGCCGGCCGAGAACGGGATGTAAGAGTACGGAGACCTCTTGTCCGGGTTGGAGGAATCGAAGCGGTACGGGTCGTACACCTGCCAAAGGAAAAGGGTCAAGCGGTTAACAGGCCACTGGGCCACCTCGCAGGTTTTCAACACGTCCGTCGCTCATTAACGAGGTCGCGCACAGACCAATCAGAGCCACCCGCGGGATCTTGCTGCACCTGCACTTTTATAAACTCTACTGAAGCTCAGAAATGAACACGCTCGAGAAGGATCCCATGAGAGTTCATCCCGTATTCATCTCACGAGACCCTAATCTTGGGAATATTGACATTCGGTGAGCACAAACTGGAAAATGTGAATAATCTGTGGTCACTGGAGCGTTGTGTATCAGCCTTGGCTGCCTCCGTGTCAGTAGGTCGTGGGTTCAAGCCCTACACCAGAGACTTTATTATTTATTTAATCGTTCCTGGGATGTGGGCATTGCTGGCAAGGCTGGCATTTATTGCCCATCCCCAATTGCTCTCGAGAAGGTGGTGATGAGCAGCCATTTCAGAGGGGCAGTTAAGAATCAACCACATTGCTGTGGGTCTGGAGTCAGATGTAGGCCAGACCGGGTAAGGACGGCAGATTTCCTTCCCTAAAAGGACATTAGTGAACCAGATGGGTTTTTCAGACAATATAGTATATAATAATCACCATTACGGACACCAACTTTTTATTCCAGGTTTATTTAATTAACTGAATTTAAATTCCCCAGCTGCCGTGGTGGGATTTGAATTCGGATCTCCCGATCGTTAGTCTGGGCCTCTGGATTACTGGTCCTGTAACATAACCACTGTGCTACCGTTCCCAAAGACTTGATGCTTAACCCAGGTGGGCTGCTCAGTGCACTACAGTCGGCTTCCTGGGGGGGCCGGGAGGGGTGGTGATGGGGGGGGGGGGGGACAGAGAATGGTTAAATGTGGGGATTGCCGGTGGGGGTGGGGGGGGATCACTCCTGCTAATCCCGGCTCCATATTTCAGGCACGTTAGTTCCCTTTTCTTGTTGCGGGCGATCCCTAGGCCCCGGCTCCCCGAGTGGGGCCCACGATAGTGCCTTGGGGCAAGTCAGTGTTGGAGAGGGCGGTGAGGGGCTTCAAACTGGGGGTGGGCTCCTTAACTGCATTTGCAAAGGGCCGGACGCTGGCTCGAGGCCCCCGCTGGGTAAAGGACACCTCTGGTTTGTCCTTGCCCAATATGGCGGGTGCCGCGCACCCGGCCGCCATTTTGGGGCCTTAGTCGGCCGTGTGGCACCTGAATAACAGGTGCTACGCTGCCGATTTCTGGGCCATGGATGCCAACGCTCCCTCCCAGTCCTGTAACCGCGCCCCCTCTAATTCTGCACAATCAGTAGGAGGAGGAAGGACAGCCTACTGAGCGCTGGCCCTCTGTATCGCTGCAGTGGGAAGGGGTCAGTACCTCGGGCTCCGGCCAGACTGCGGGGTTATGGTGCGTTCCGTAGATGCTGATCAGGCAGATGTTCCCTGTAAAACAAACAAAGGCTCACAATTACTGCCTCTCCCTTCCTTAAACCCCAAGGGCCTAGAGATCCATCTGGGGCAGTGGCACAGGCCGGGGGTGCGGGTATCGGATCGGCCGACGGTGATACACAGCGCCCGATAATCAATTCCAGTGACCACAGTCGCGCTGACTCTCAGGGTGTGCCGACAACGGGCGTCCGATCCCACACCGCCCCTGGCGAATTTCTCGGCCCATTATTAAAATAATGAAATGAACCCTTGCTGCGGATAAACCCAAGGCTGTCCCAGGGAGAGACAGTGCACCATGAGAGGAGAGAACAGGAGGTTGAAGGGACAGTGGGCGGTGCAAGGCCCCCAGTATCCACGGCCGATTGGGGAGCGAGGGCCAGAGTTCCACCACTTTTTGTCTGTGTGAGGAAGTGCTTCCTGACATCACTCCTGAACTGCCCAGCTCTAGATGTAAGGCTATGCCCTCTTGTTCTGGACTCTCCCCATCAGAGGAAATAGTTTGAGGCCCACCCACCCCATAGAATAGAATCGGAGAATGTTTACAGCACAGGAGGAGGCCATTTGGCCTGTCGAGCCCGTGCTGGCTCTCTGCAAGAGCACTTCAGCCAGTCCCCCTCCCCCGCCCTTTCCCTGTGGCCCTGCAATTTTTCCCCTTCAGTCGCGCTGACTTACCAATTCCCTTTTTGCCACAATTGAATCTACCTCCACCATCCTTTCAGGCCGTGAATTCCAGATCATAACCACTCGCTGCGCAAAAAAGTTTTTCCTCGTCGTCTTTGGTTCTTCTGCCAATCACCTTAAATCTGTGTCCTCTGGTTCTCCACCCTTCCACCAATGGGAACAGTTTCTCTCTGTCTACTCTGTCCAGACCCCTCATGATTTTGAACACCTCTATCATATCTCCTCTCAACCGTCTCTGCTCTAAGGAGAACAACCCCAGCTTCTCCAGTCTGTCCAAGTCCCTCAACCCGGGAAACCCTGGGAACCCCTCATCTCCAACTCTGATTTGCCCCCAAGCGCTATCGTGGGCCCCATTCGGGGAAACGTGGCTTAGCCTGCAGCAAACAAAGGGAGTCAAGTCCCTGGAATGTGGAGCCGGGATCAGTAGGAGTGATTCCACAGCCCTCCAATCCCCACATTTAATCAGCCCTCCCGGCCCCCCAGGAAACCCAGCTGTAGCGCACCGAGGAGCACGCCTAGATTTAGCACCGTGGGACTTGAACCCACAACCTTCTGACTCTGCTATTGTGCCCCATCAAATCCTGTCCTCATGTTATCACTTCAGTTAGATTGCCCTCAACGTTCTAAAACTCACGGGAATACAAGCCTGTGCTGGTAATCTAACCCTGTGCACCCCGGTGCCAGAACCCCCTTATCCCCATGTTGGATAACCCTTGCCACTGGACCAAGACCTAGCTCTGTCAAGCCCGTGTAGTGGTTGGTGTGCAACGGTCACCCAACGTTAAAAAAAATCCATGCACAGGCATCTTCCACCCTTCAACATTAAGTTCAGGACCTGGAATATTAGGTCCTTCATTGAAACACCTGTGAACTCATCCCTTTTTGGCTGATGATGATGACCCCTGAGCGCCCCAGTGCCAAAGCCCCCTTATCCCTGTGTGCCCCAGTGCCAGAGACCCCTTACCCCCAGTGCCTGAGCCCCCTTACCCCCAGTGCCAGAGACCCCTTACCCCCAGTGTCAGAGCCCCCTTACCCCCAGTGTCAGAGCCCCCTTACCCCCAGTGTCAGAGCCCCCTTACCCCCAGTGTCAGAGCCCCCTTACCCCCAGTGTCAGAGCCCCCTTACCCCCAGTGTCAGAGACCCCTTACCCCCAGTGCCAGAGACCCCTTACCCCCAGTGTCAGAGACCCCTTATCCCTGTGTGCTCCAGTGCCCGAGCCCCCTTACCCCCGGTGCCAGAGACCCCTTACCCCCGTGATCCCTGATGCCCGAGCCCCCTTACCCCCAGTGTCAGAGACCCCTTACCCCCGGTGCCTGAGCCCCCTTACCTGTGTGCCCCAGTGCCAGAGCCCCCTTACCCCCAGTGCCAGAGACCCCTTACCCCCGGTGCCAGAGACCCCTTACCCCCGGTGCCAGAGACCCCTTACCCCCGGTGCCAGAGACCCCTTACCCCCAGTGCCCGAGCCCCCTTACCCCCAGTGCCCTAGTGTCAGAGCCCCCTTACCCCCAGTGTCAGAGCCCCCTTACCCCCAGTGCCAGAGCCCCCTTACCCCCAGTGCCAGAGACCCCTTACCCCCATGATCCCTGATGCCCGAGCCCCCTTACCCCCGGTGCCAGAGACCCCTTACCCCCGGTGCCAGAGACCCCTTACCCCCGTGATCCCTGATGCCCGAGCCCCCTTACCCCCAGTGTCAGAGACCCCTTACCCCCGGTGCCTGAACCCCCTTACCTGTGTGCCCCAGTGCCAGAGCCCCCTTACCCCCGGTGCCAGAGACCCCTTACCCCCGGTGCCAGAGACCCCTTACCCCCGGTGCCAGAGACCCCTTACCCCCGGTGCCAGAGACCCCTTACCCCCGGTGCCAGAGACCCCTTACCCCCGTGATCCCTGATGCCCGAGCCCCCTTACCCCCAGTGCCCGAGCCCCCTTACCCCCGGTGCCAGAGACCCCTTACCCCCGGTGCCAGAGACCCCTTACCCCCGGTGCCCGAGCCCCCTTAACCCCGGTGCCCTAGTGCCAGAGACCCCTTACCCCCATGATCCCTGATGCCCGAGCCCCCTTACCCCCGGTGCCTGAGCTCCCTTACCCCCGGTGCCTGAGCCCCCTTACCCCCGGTGCCCGAGCCCCCTTACCCCCGTGATCTATGATGCCCGAGCCCCCTTACCCCCAGTGCCCGAGCCCCCTTACCCCCGGTGCCAGAGACCCCTTACCCCCGTGATCCCTGATGCCCGAGCCCCCTTACCCCCAGTGCCCGAGCCCCCTTACCCTCAGTGCCAGAGACCCCTTACCCCCATGATCCCTGATGCCCGAGCCCCCTTACCCCTGGTGCCCGAGCCCCCTTACCCCCGGTGCCAGAGACCCCTTACCCCCGTGATCCCTGATGCCCGAGCCCCCTTACCCCCAGTGCCCGAGCCCCCTTACCCCCGGTGCCCTAGTGCCAGAGACCCCTTACCCCCATGACCCCTGGTGCCTGAGCCCCCTTACCCCCGGTGCCTGAACCCCCTTACCCCCGGTGCCCGAGCCCCCTTACCCCCGGTGCCTGAGCCCCCTTACCCCCGGTGCCCGAGCCCCCTTACCCCCGGTGCCCGAGCCCCCTTACCCCAATGATCACTGGTGCCTGAGCCCCCGGTGCCCCAGTGCCTAGCCCCCTTACCCCCGGTGCCCGAGCCCTTACCCCCAGTGCCCAAGCCCCCTTACCCTCATGATCCCTGGTGCCCGAGCCCCCTTACCCTCAGTGCCCGAGCCCCCTTACCCTCAGTGCCCGAGCCCCCTTGCCCTCAGTGCCCGAGCCCCCTTGCCACCGTGATCCCTGATGCCCGAGCCCCCTTACCCCCGGTGCCTGAGCCCCCTTACCCCCGGTGCCCGAGCTCCCTTACCCCCGGTGCCCGAACCCCCTTACCCCCGGTGCCCAAGCCCCCTTACCCCCGGTGCCCGAGCCCCCTTACCCCCAGTGCCCGAGCCCCCTTACCCCCAGTGCCCGAGCCCCCTTTCCGGTGCCCTAGTGCCAGAGACCCCTTACCCCCATGATCCCTGATGCCCGAGCCCCCTTACCCCCGGTGCCCGAGCCCCCTTACCCCCGGTGCCCGAGCCCCCTTACCCCCGGTGCCCGAGCCCCCTTACCCCAATGATCACTGGTGCCTGAGCCCCCGGTGCCCCAGTGCCTAGCCCTCTTACCCCCTTACCCCCGGTGCCCGAGCCCCCTTACCCTCAGTGCCCGAGCCCCCTTACCCCCGTGATCCCTGATGCCCGAGCCCCCTTACCACCGGTGCCCGAGCCCCCTTACCCCCGGTGCCCGAGCCCCCTTACCCCCGGTGCCCGAGCCCCCTTACCCCCGTGATCCCTGGTGCCCGAGCCCCCTTACCCCCGGTGCCCGAGCCCCCTTACCCCCGGTGCCCGAGCCCCCTTACTCTCATGATCCCTGGTGCCCGAGCCCCCTTACCCTCAGTGCCCGAGCCCCCTTACCCCCGGTGCCCGAGCCCCCTTACCCTTCGGAATGACCCTGGTGTCGGGGAGCTTGATGTCCTCAGTGCAGCAACGAGCCACGGTGGTAACGGGCGGGTGCAGACGCAGGGACTCCTTGATACACATGGTGGTGAAGGGCATCTGGGAGAGATCGTCCCTGTGGGGAAAGGGCACACAGCGAGATCAGGAACATCAATCCTACTGGGCCCCAAACACAATGCAAAGTACACAGTCGCGTGAAGCAGGGAGAGCGGCACATTCCAAAGCCCCCTGTGGGTAAACTGCTCTGGGACACATGGTGGAGACTGTATAAAGACAGCTTCATCGGCCTCCAACTTAGGGTCCTCAACCCTCCAGGATAGGCCTGCAGTCTCCAGGAATTGGACATGACTCCCCCAGACACTGCTGTGAGCAAGCCCAGGAGAACAATCACAGGGGCATTGAAAAAAAAGTGTTTCCAAAAACAAAAATCTTTAAAAGATCCCATGGCACTATTTCAGAGAAGAGCAGGTGAGTTATCCCCCGTGTCCTGGCCAATATTTATCAAACAACAAAAAACCCAGATCTGGGTCATTATCACATTGCTGTTTGTGGGAGCTTGCTGTGCGCAGATTGGCATTTCCCACATTACAACAGTGACTGCACTCCAAAAGTACTTCATTAGCTGTAAAGTGTTTAGACGTCCAGTGGTCGTGAAAGGCGCTATATAGATGGAAGTCTTTCTTTTACTATAATGTAGTTGTTGACAAATCACAGCAATTGATCTCTGTACAACTAGCCTGAACACCAGGCCAGGAAAACCCCCAGGTTTGTGAATCACGGGTACAAAGTCTCCTGTTCCTCCCGAGCCTGCTACACTCAACACATGCCATGTCTCACATTACTCACTTCCTGAATGACCTCATCTTCCCCAGCCTGCCTGCCTGCCTTACACGTGACCTTCCACCAGGAACCTCACCAATAATAAAAGCAGTAGTTTAAGGGGGAGCAGGAAATGGGGTGTTGGGGCGAAGGCAGCGGTTGCTAGCCCTCCAGCATTGGCCCCGAGGCTCCAGGAATTTAACATCAATCTCCAGGATACGACTGTGAGCAGTCGACATAATTTCCTCCATTACAACAGTGACCACACCTCAAAAGTACTTCATTATCTTTGAGCTGGGAGAGGATGGGCTGTTTGGGTGGGGGCGGGGCATTGGAGGCAGGAGGTCATGTGATGAAACCTCCAGGAATAGATCCAACCATAGTTGGCACCCCTGGCTGGGGGAGGGGTGGACATAGGCGGGGTGGGTGGACTAGGCGGATACAGAGAGAATGTTTCCACTGATGGGGGAGACTAGAACTAGAGGGCATCATCTTAGAATAAGAGGCCGCCCATTTAAAACAGAGATAAGGAGAAATTTCTTCTCTCAGAGGGTTGTAAATCTGTGGAATTCGCTGCCTTAGAGAGCTGTGGAAGCTGGGACATTGAATAAATTTAAGATAGAAATAGACAGTTTCTTAAACAATAAGGGATTATGGGGAGCAGGCAGGGAAGTGGACCCAAGTCCAAGATCGGATCAGCCATGATCGTATTAAATGGCGGAGTAGGCTCGAGGGGCCGTATGGCCTACTTCTATTTCTTATGTTCTTAATACAGTGAATCTCCCGCATCCCCCCACCCCCCAACCCCAGTTACCCCCAATGAGATGGACTTCCCTTCACTATCCCAGAGTCCCTGGTGTTTATCTCACCACATTCCTGTTGGCAGGCTCACTCGGTGTGAGGTGTGGCCTAGCGCAGCTCCAGGCACCAAACCTGCTCAGCAACTTCGCAATCTCACAACCAGCTGGGTTGTGGTCAGCACAAACTACATCTCGTGACTCGCTTCCATCACCAACAAATGAAACACTTTCTCAAAATCTGCCCACTTTCAGCACCAGTGCTTCAAAACCCCATTTCAATCTAGTTTACCAAAAAAAGAGATTTAAGCACATTGTCCAGGCTGACACTGCAGTGCAGTGCTGAGGGAGCACTGCACTGTCGGAGGTGCCATCTTTCGGATGAGACGTTAAACCGAGGCCCCGTCTGTTCTCTCAGGTGGATGTAAAAGATCCCATCCCATGCTGTGTGCAAATTGGCTGTGGCATTTCCCAAATTACAACAGTGACTACACTCCAAAAAGTACTTCATTGGCTGTAAAGCACTTTGTGACGCCCGAGGTTGTGAAAGGCGCTATATAAATGCAAGTCTCTGTCTTTAATGTTACAGTGAGAGGATTGGAACACGAATACATTCGCTGGACCAAGCTACAGGCACACTCTGAACGTCCCTTTAATAGTGTGAGCACCGTGCCCACATCCCCGCCTCAATTGGTTACCGCTGTTGTTACCGTGAACTTTTTTTCGATTGCTGAGACAAGCTAACGGACTGTTTTTTATTTACATGAAAGCTAACTCGTTAGTATCTAATTACCCGTTGTCTCAGCGGTTTTATTTTTTTTTAAAAACATGCCTTAAAACACTATGCATTTAAGAACCCAACGTTAAAAATAACTTCTTGTTTCCAAACGCCTTCCGTGGGAAAATGTCCAGCAAACATTGACATCTGACACCATCCCTTCCGTTATCGTCGCTGGGTCAATATCCTGGCACTCCCAACACCAAGTTATGTTTATATAGCACCTTTAATGTAGCGGAACATCCCAGGCACTTCACAGGGGCGTTATAAAGCAATATTTGACACCGAGCCACATAAGGAGAAATTGGGGCAGGTGGTCGAAGAGGTAGGTTTTAAGAAGCATCTTAAAAGAAGGAAAAAGAGATAGCGAGGCGGAGAGGTTTAGGGAGGGAGTTCCAAACATTAGGACCTTGGCAGCTGAAGGCTGAGGGATGCTAAAGTCACCAGAATTAGAGGAGCGCAGACATCTCAGGGGGTTGTGGAGCTGGAGGAGATTATAGGAGATAGGGAGGGTCGAGGGCCATGGAGGGATTTGTAAATATAGGATAAGAATGGTCAAATCAAGGCGTTGCTTAACCGGGTGCCCATGTAGGTCAGCGAGCACAGGGGTGATGGGCGAGTGGTACTTGGTGCGAGTTAGGACACGGGGCAGCAGAGTTTTGTGTCACCTCTCGTTTACGTAGAGTAGAATGTGGGAGGCCAGCCAGGAGTGCTGGAGTAGTCAAGTCTAGAGGTAACAAAGGCATGGATGAGGGCTTCAGCAGCGGATGAGCTGAGGCAGGGTGGAGCTCATTTCAGGGTCAAATATGACACCAAGGTTGCGAACAGTGTGGTTCAGCCTCAGACAGAAGTTGGGGAGAGGGATGGAGTCAATGGCTAGGGAACAGAGTTTGTGGCGGGGACCGAAAACAATGGCTTCGGTCTTGCCAATATCTAGTTGGAGGAAATTTCTTCCCATCCAGAACTGGATGTCAGATAAGCAGTCTGACAATTTAGAGCCCGTGGAGGATTCGAGAGATATTGCAGTGAGGTAGATCTGGGTGTCACCAGCGTACATGTGGAAACTGACGCTGTGTTTTCGGATGATATCGCCAAGGGTCAACAAGATGAGAAATAGGAGGGGGCCAAGGATAGATCCTTGGGGGACACCGGAGGTAATGATACGGGGGTGGGAAGAGAAGCCATTGCAGGTGATTCTCTGGCTACGATTAGATAGATAAGAATGGAACCAGGCGAGTGCAGTCCCACCCAGCTGGGCGATGGTGGAGAGGTGTTGGAGAGGGATAGAGTGGTCAGCTGTGTCAAAGGTTGCAGACAAGGCAAGAAGGACAAGGAGGGACAGTTTGCCTTTGTCACAGTCACAAAGGATGTCATTTGTGACTGAGAACCGTTTCGTTACTGTGGCAGGCGCAGAAACCGGATTGAAGTGATTCAAATATGGAGTTGCGCGAAAGTTGGGCACGGATTTAGGAGGCGGCAACACGTTCAAGGACTTTAGAGAGGAAAGGGAGGGTGGAGATAAGGCGGTAGTTTTCAAGGATGGAGGGGTCGAGGGTTGTTTTTTTTAATAAAGGAGAGGGGTGATGATGGCAGAGCCTGAGGAGAGAACCATTAATAATGTTGGCTAACATGTGAGCCAGAAAAGGAAGTTGGGATGAGTTCAGTGGGAATGAGGTCATGGCCAAGATGAGCTCGGCGAGGACATGAGGGACAAGAGGGGAGATCGGAGAGAAACTGGAGAGAGATGAGAGTTCAGGGTCCAGCAGGGGGAACCTGAGGAGGAAGTTTGGCCCGGTGAAGGGAAGGGAAGGGGCAGAGGCAGCTGATTGGATGGTCTCGATCTTAGAGACAAAGGAAGTCCGTGAGCTCCTCACACTTGTTGCTGGAGGTGAGGGTGGAGGAGACAGTGGAGAGGGGTTTAAGGAGATGGTTAGCAGGAGAGAATAGTATCTGGGGGTTATCTTTGAATGCCAGGATGATCCTGGAATAGTGAGCAATATTGGCAGAGGAGAGCGGGACCTGATAATGGTTTATGTGGTCCAGCCCGATCTGGCAGTGAACGGTAAACCAGTTGGCTGCCAAATCCATTCAGGTCTGTGCCCCTTCGACTGAAGATGAGGGCTGTACCAGGGGGAACGGCCAGGGTGAGAGAGAGGAATGGTTTTAATAGGGACTGGGGCATCAGATGTGGTGGTGGGGGTGTGAATGAGGATCGGAAGCTCATTCACACCCTCACCACCGCAGGTCGGGAGGATAAGAGCTGGAGCAAGCCACTGCAGCTTCCAGCACAAGCCGACACAAATGTGCGACGGCTTTGAGGTAGGCGACTGGGTGACGTCATCAGGACCTAGGTCGCCGTTCGGAGCGTGGGCAGGAACATTGGTGGGGCCCTGGTACAGCGGAGGAGCGGGAAGGTCGTGGCGGACTTGCGACGAGTGACCGGGGCGGTGGTGCGGCGAATGTTTGTGGTGGAGGTGCGGCGAGTGATCGTGGCGGAGGTGCGGCGAGAGTTTGTGGTGGAGGTGCGGTGAATGAGGGCAAGAGGCCCAGAAGAGCCGAGGGCCCAGGGCCAGCCCACACTGCGATATATGTGAGCACTAGGTCCGTGCAGCAGAGCAGGTCTCCAGTCATCCTTGTTAACCATTATCCAGTGGCAAAAGCCTAGCTCTGTCAAGCCCGTGTGGTGGCTGATGTGTAACGGTCACCACACGTTAAAATAATCCACGCACAGGCATCTTCCACCCCCTCAACTGGAGTTCAGGACTGGAACATCGGGTCCTTCATTGAAACATCTGCGACCTCATGTGGAAGCAAGTTATCCTCGTTCCAGGGACCGCCCGTGATGACGTTGAGCTGCAGGAATGTTGTGGTGAATGGAGGGACAAAGGCTGGACAGCTGGGATTTTGAAAGTGAATTGGGAGAGTTTTTTTCCCGTGGGAAACGGAAGTGGGGTTGGGAAGGGGGGTGATGTGGTACGCGGGGGGGGGGGGGTAAAGGGCGAAGGGGACGCGAGGGCGAGGGCGAAGGGGACGCGAGGGCGAAGGGGACGTGAGGACGAGGGCCAGGGGGAAGGGGACGCGAGGGCCAGGGGGAAGGAGACGCGAGGGCCGGGGGAAGGAGACGCGAGGGCCAGGGGGAAGGGGACGCGAGGGCCAGGGGGAAGGGGACGCGAGGGCCAGGGGGAAGGGGACGCAAGGGCCAGGGGGAAGGGGACGCGAGGGCCAGGGGGAAGGGGACGCGAGGGCCAGGGGGAAGGGGACGCGAGGGCCAGGGGGAAGGGGATGTGGTGGAGAGTGATACGAGGAAGTGGTCAGAGATGGCCTCATCTGCGATTGACACGGTAAGAATAATGAGGCCACGAGAGATGGTAAGATCAAGGACGTGGATATGTGTTGGGGAGTTTACATGGAGAGAGAGATTAAGGGGGGGGGGGGGAGGGTAATGAAATCATAGGAGAGAAAACATGATGGATTGAGATGGAGGTTAAAATGACCAAGGATGAGAAGTTGCTCGGTGCAGAGGCTGAGGGAGGGAGCAGTGAAGGTATCGCGGTGATAACATTTTTATGGTACTTGCTTCCTGAACAGGGTTGTTATAAGATTGTGAAAGGTGCTATAACAGAGATGCATTTCAGGGGAAGCTAGATAAACATGGGAAGAAAGGAAGAGAAGGATGTGCTGATGGGGTGCGATGAGACTCGTGTGGAGCATAAACACCAGCATGGAACATTTGGGCCGAGTGGCTTGTTTCTGTGCTACAGGCTCGATGCAAGTTTGTTCTGTATTTAAACACAGTACAGTGTAATTTGGGAGCAACCATTTCTCCAGTTATACAGGATCAGAGAATCATGGAAAGTTACAGCACCGAAGGAGGCCATTCGGCCCATCATGTTTTTGCCAACCGAGAGACAGCCATCCAGCCTAATCCCACTTTCCAGCTCTTGGCCCGTAATCTTGGAGGTTCAAGTACTTTTTAAATGTGCTGAGGGTTCCTGCCTCTACCACCCTTTCAGGCCGTGAGTTCCAGACCCCCACCACCCTCTGGGTGAAAACATTTCTCCTCAAATCTCCTCTAAACCTCCTCCCAATTACTTTAAATTCGTGCCCCCTGGTTGTTGACCCCTCTGCTAAGGGAAATAGGTCCTTCGTATCCACTCTATCCAGGCCCCTCATAATTTGAAACACCTCAATAAAGGTCTCCCATCAGCCTCCTCTGTTCCAAAGAGACCAACCCACAGCCAATCCAATCTTTCCCTTAGCTGCAATTCTCCAGTCTGGGCTTGAGTCTGTAACGCAAGACGTTTGATATCACTCACCACTCCAGCTCATCGACATCTTTCTCCTTCATTAGCTGCTCGATCTCCTCGCGACACTTCTTCTGATACTCTGGGTGTCGGGCGAGATTGTACAACACCCACGATATCCCACTCGCTGTGGTGTCATGTCCTGGGAGGGGAGGGGGGAGAAGGAATTCAGGAATCACAGCGATTTCCAAATAGCCCGTGGCAAAGTTCCACAAAATGTTAAACACCGAGCTGTCTGACTGCAGCACACACCCTAGGGATGGGCAGAGAGTTGGGAACAGTGCTGCAGAGACGGACCATTTTTCTCAGATTTGTTGCCCCTCCCAGGAAATTACAGGCTGCGGAGGGGGGGCGCGGGGGGGAAAGTGTTTCATCATGATGCTCCAGCCACCATGGTGTAGGGGCAGGCTAGGTGAGGTGATCTTATTGGAACGTGCAACATTCTGAGGGGGCTTGACAGGGTGGATGCAGAGAGGATGCTTCCTCTCGTGGGGGAATCTAGAACTAGGGGGCATAGTTTCAGAATAAGGGATTGCCCATTTAAAACAGAAATGAGGAGGAATTTCTTCTCTCAGGGGGTTGCAAATCTGTGGAATTCTCTGCCCCAGAGAGCTGTGGAGGCTGGGTCATTGAATATATTTAAGGCGGAGATAGACAGATTTTTGAGGGATAAGGGAGTAAAGGGTTATGGGGAGCGGGCAGGGAAGTGGAGCCGAGCCCAAGATCAGATCAGCCATGATCTTATTGAATGGCGGAGCAGGCTCGAGGGTCAAATGACTGACTATTTCTTATGTTCTTATGGGCCTGCCAGTCTTTTCCTGCCCATCCATTTTGGCCATTTGCATATTGTGTCGGAGTGGAGAGGGGGCACAGAATGGGGAAGGGTAACTCAGGGTCCGGCGCTGGGACCATTACCATTCTACTCTACATAAACTGTCTGAACATCAGCTGAGTGACAGTGTGCAGC
Source organism: Pristiophorus japonicus (assembly GCF_044704955.1). Classification (NCBI taxonomy): domain Eukaryota; kingdom Metazoa; phylum Chordata; class Chondrichthyes; family Pristiophoridae; genus Pristiophorus; species Pristiophorus japonicus. The sequence goes on along the minus strand of NC_092000.1, from coordinate 31,708,768 downwards.
ACTCGGACCTCTGGAATGGGATTTGAACCCACGACCTTCTAACTCAGAGACTTGAGCACAGAATCTAGGCTAACATTCCCAGTGCAGTGCTGAGGGAGTGCTGCACTGTCAGAGGTGCCGTCTTTCGGATGAGATATTAAACCGAGGTCCCGTCTGCTCTCCCAGGTAGATGTAAAAGACCCCACGGCACTATTTCAAAGAGGAGCAGGGGAGTTCTCCCCGGTATCCTGGCCAATATTTATCCCTTAAGACACTTTACATCCTTCTAGACTCAACATTGAGTCAGATCATAACCTCTCTTCCCATTTTTTCCAGCCGGCAGCTGTTGGTAATGATTCTGCGATTCCCACCTGTACCCCCTCTAGACCCATCTTGTGTTTCTTTACTTGTACCACTGCCATCTCCTTTTGCCATTTCATCTCTCCTGCCTTCCACCCCATGTTCTCCCCTTCCCACTTTTTCTGTTCCTACACTTGCTTAAAACTGGTTATATCTCAAACCTTTTCCAGTTCTGATGAAAGGCCATCGACCTGAAAGGTTACCTCTGTTTCTCTCTCCACAGACGCTGCCTGATCTGCTGAGTATTTGACATTTTCTGTTTTTATATCACTAAAACAGATCATCAAAATGGTACTTTGATTTTGATTCATTGGATACAGGGAGAATGTTTCCACTTGTGGGGAAGAGCATAACTAGAGGCCATCAATATAAGATAGCCACACAGAAATCCAATAGGGAATTCAGAAGAAACTTCTTTACTCAGAGAGGTGATGTGGAACTCGCTGCCACAGGGAGTGGTTGAAGTGAACAGTATCGATGTATTTAAGGGGAGGCTAGAAAAAAAAATATATGAGGGAGAAGGGAATAGAGGGTTATGCTGATAGATTTAGATGAGGAAAGACAGGAGGAGGCTCGAGTGGAGCATAAACACCGGCATTGGCTGTGCCGTATATCCGATGTAATCCCATGTAAAAGATTATCTGGTCATTATCACTTTGCTGTTTGTTGGAGCTTGCTGTGCGCATTTTGGCTGCCACGTTTCTTACATTACAACAGTGACTACACCCCAAAAACACTTCATTGACTGAAGTGCTTTCGGAGGTTGTGAAAGGCACTACAGAAATGTAAGTTTTTCAGTCCAATGATGAACCCAGGTTCCCAGCACTGTCTCAGGATGAAGTTTGTTGACAAGTTGTATTTATATCTACAAGGAATTGTGACTGCACACTTACCCTCAAACATGAAGGTGTCAGCCTCCGACTGGATCTCCTCGTCCGACAGACCGTTGCCATCCTCATCCTGACAACACAAAACGACAGGCTCAGCTCCCATCCTTTCACCCAGCAACATCAGTCTCCGCGAGCAAGTGACTGAGTGTGGTGCGATGACGGGTTGTTACTCGCTGACCCCCTGCACCAAGCTCACTGACCCCTTGCACCACACTCACCGACCCCTCGCACCACGCTCACTGACACCTCGCACCACACTCACTGACCCCTCGCACCACACTCACCCACACCCCGCTGACCGCTCACTGACCCCTCGCACCACACTCACTGACCCCTCGCACCACTCACCGACCCCTCGCACCACACTCACCGACCCCCTGCTGACCGCTCACTGACCCCTCGCACCACACTCACTGACCCCTCGCACCACACTCACCGACCCCTCGCACCACACTCACCGACCCCTCGCACCACACTCACCGACCCCTCGCACCACACTCACTGACCCCTCGCACCACACTCACCCACACCCCGCTGACCGCTCACTGACCCCTCGCACCACACTCACTGACCCCTCGCACCACACTCACCGACCCCTCGCACCACACTCACCGACCCCTCGCACCACACTCACCGACCCCTCGCACCACACTCACCGACCCCCTGCTGACCGCTCACTGACCCCTCGCACCACGCTCACTGACACCTCGCTGAACCCTCGCACCATGCTCACTCACCGACTCCCCCGCTGACCACTCACTGACCCCTCGCACCACGCTCACTGACTCCTCGCACTGACCCCCCACTGACCCCTCGCACCACGCTCACCAACCCCCTGCTGACCGCTCACTGACCCCTCGCACCACGCTCACTGACCCCTCACACCATGCTCACTCACTGACTCCCCCACTGACCGCTCACTGACCCCTCGCACCACACTCACCAACCCCCTGCTGACCGCTCACTGACCCCTCGCACCACGCTCACTGACACCTCGCTGAACCCTCGCACCATGCTCACTCACCGACTCCCCCGCTGACCACTCACTGACCCCTTGCACCACGCTCACTGACTCCTCGCACTGACCCCCCACTGACCCCTCGCACCACGCTCACCGACTCCCCCACTGACCGCTCACTGACCCCTCGCACCACGCTCACTGACCCCCCCCCGCTGACCCCTCGCACCATGCTCACTGACCCCCCCCGCTGACCGCTTACTGACCCCTCGCACCATGCTCACTCACCGACTCCCCCGCTGACTGCCCACTGACCCCTCGCACCACGCTCACTGACCCCCCCCGCTGACCGCTCACTGACCCCTCGCACCATGCTCACTGACCCCCCCCGCTGACCCCTCGCACCATGCTCACTGACCCCCCCCCGCTGACTGCCCACTGACTCCTCACTGACCGCTCACTGACCCCTCGCACCATGCTCACCTGACCTCCCCGCTGACCGCTCACTGACCCCTCGCACCATGCTCACTGACCCCCCCCCGCTGACTGCCCACTGACCCCTCGCACCACGCTCACTGACCCCCCCGCTGACTGCCCACTGACCCCTCGCTGACCGCTCACTGACCCCTCGCACCATGCTCACTGACTCCCCCCGCTGACTGCCCACTGACCCCTCGCTGACCGCTCACTGACCCCTCGCACCACGCTCACTGACCCTCGCTGACCGCTCACTGACCCCTCGCACCACACTCACCGACCCCTCGCTGACACCCCACTGACCCCTTGCTGACCGCTCACTGACCCCTTGCACCATGCTCACTGACCCCCTGCTGACTGCCCACTGACCCCCTTGCTGACCGCTCACTGACCCCTTGCATCACACTCACTGACCCCTCGCTGACCGCTCACTGACCCCTCGCACGACGCTCACTGACCCATCGCATCACGCTCACTGACCCCCTGCTGACTGCCCACTGACCCCCTTGCTGACCGCTCACTGACCCCACACTGACCCCTCGCACCACGCTCACTGACCCCTCGCTGACCGCTCACTGACCCCTCGCACCACACTTACCGACCCCTCGCTGACACCCCACTGACCCCTTGCTGACCGCTCACTGACCCCTCGCACCATGCTCACTGACCCCCTGCTGACTGCCCACTGACCCCCTTGCTGACCGCTCACTGACCCCTCGCATCACACTCACTGACCCCTCGCTGACCGCTCACTGACCCCCCACTGACCGCTCAGCGACCAGTTACGAGGATAGAAACTCCATTATTTGAGACCTCATCCATGACCTCACTCCCTCAGACGTGACTATTCCAAAGCTCTCCATCTTCCTACTTTGATAAACTTCAGCTCATCCAGAACTCTACTGCCCGCATTTTAACTCGCGTCATGCCCCACAATTGTAGTCATCTGTCGTGTGCAATAAACTGTAACCCCTCGTACTCTCGGCCTCTCCCCCAGGGTCTCAAACCCTCCCATCCCTCAATCCTCCCACAGCCTTCGGGCTTTATAACCTGACCTCACGACAATCACCACTGGTTCTGAAATGTTTCGCACCTCATGGCCATTCTCCTGAAGCCATTGACTCCTCCCCGGAGTACAGGTGCCCCCCCCCCCCCCCTCCCTCCCTCCCTCCCTCCCTCCCACCCATGGCCAGCTCAGCCACAAGACCAGGGTTTAGTTACCAAGTTAGGTGGCTCAGTAAATAGTGTAGCTGGCAGCAGAAAGGTGCAAAGGGACATTGCTAGATTAAGTGAGTGGGCAAACCTGTGGCAGATGGAGTTCAATGTGGGAAAGTGTGAGGTCATCCACTTTGCAGCTAAGAAAGATAGATCAGAGAACGTTGGAAATGGCGATAAGCTAGGAACTGTGGCAGGGCAGAGCGATTTGGGGATCCAAGGAGAGAAATCACTAAAAGCGAGTGGACAGGTACAGAAAATAATGAACGATCCTAATGGAATGTTGGCCTTTATCTCGGGGGCTGGAAATACAGAGGGTGGAAGTTATGTACAGCGTTCTGGAGAGACCCCTATGTGGAGCTCAGTCCTGGGCCCTGCCCCTCAGGAAGGATAGATAGTCCCCGGAGGGGGAGCAGTGCAGATTCATCAGACGGATACCAGGCTAAAAAGATAAAATGATGTTTACAGGCCGCACAGACCTGTGAGCTTTATATCCCCGTGAGTACAGAAGATTATGGGCGATCTAATTGATGTGTTTACGATGACTACAGGATTTGATCGGGTGGATAAAGAGACACTATTTCCTGTGGTAGGGGCCTAGAACAAGCTTATAATCAGAGCCAGGCCGGTCAGGGGTGATGCCAGGAAGCATTTCTTCACACAAAGGGTGGTGGGAATCTGGAACTCTCTCCTCCAATTGGGAGGCGTGGTGCACTGGTTCAACAGCAACTTGGGTCTCCTTTCTGAATTCTTGATTTAGTGCGTTTATTACGCTATAAATGTTGGGCCCAACAATCCTTGAAGTGTCAGCAGTGGACCAGAAGCAGGAGCAAGGGGAGTTGAGGGGTACAGGAGCACTCTTCCCTGCCCCACAAGGGAAGGTTCAGCCTCATCTGCCTTTGACCTCGTTCAAAATTCATTCTCAGGATGTGGGCAAGGCCAGCATTTATTGCCCTTGAGAAGGTGGTGGTGAGCCGCCTTCTTGAACCGCTGCAGTCCGTGTGGCGAAGGTGCTCCCACAGTGCTGTTAGGGAGGGAGTTCCAGGATTGTGACCCAGCGACGATGAAGCAACAGCAGATATATTTCCAAGGCGGGATGTTGTGTGACTTGGAGGGGAGCGTGGAGGTGGTGGTGTTCCCATGCGCCTGCTGCCCTTGTCCTTCTAGGTGGGAGAGGTCACGGGTTTGGGAGGTGCTGCCGAGGAAGCCTTGGCGAGTTGCTGCAGTGCATCCTTACCTCCCTTGAGACCCTCTCGGGAACTCCCGGAGGCCAGCCACGAGCTGCTCGGGTTTTCACCGGCTGGCAGCCAGTACCCCCACCCATCGCAGGTGGCGGTTAAAATCACCGCGGCCTCATTCTGCTGCAGGCGGGACATCAAATCGCCAAAGCGATTCCCCACCACACACCTGCTCCAAGTTACAATCCCTCCCTTTGATTCACTACTCTCGGAGTCAGCAGGTTTGTGGGTTCGAGCCCAGGGACTGGAGCACATAAATCTAGGCTGACACTCCCAGTGCAGTGCTGAGGGAGCGCCGCACTGTCGGAGGGGCCGCCTTTCAGAAGAGCCGTTAAACCGAGGCCCCGTCTGCTCTCTCAGGTGGAGGTAAAAGATCCCACGGCACTATTGGAAGAAGAGCAGGAGAGTTCTTCCCGGTGTCCTGGGCAATATTTATCCCTCAATCAGCATCACTAAAAACAGATTATCTGGTCATTATAACGTTGCTGTTTGTGGGACCTTGCTGTGTGCAAATCCTATATTACAACAGATACTTCATTGGCTGTAAGGTGCTTTGGGATATCCTGCGGTGGTGAAAGGCGCTACAGAAATGCAAGTCTTTCTTTATAGTATTCAATCCAGGATTCTAATGGAGACTTTGTCCAACGATCTACACAACAACATTGGTGGCACACCACTGCGTGTGAAAACACTGGAATAAAGGGAGGTGACGACCCTTGCTGTATTAATGGAGGGCTGGGACTGTGGGTACAGTGCACTAGGCTCAGTGCTGCTGGGCACAGGGGGTACACGGCACTACGCTCACCATTTTACCCACTGTGCCCACCAGCGTAGTGACACTCACCGTTGGTGGGCACAGGGGGTAAAGGGCACCCTGCTCACCGCTGGTGGGTACAGGGAGCACATTGCACTAAACTCACCGCTGGTGGGCACAGTGCACTACACTCACCGCTGGTGGGCAGTAGGTAAAGTGTTGTGACACTCACCATTGGTGGGCACAGGGGGTAAAGGGCACTACACTCACCGCTGGTGGGCACATTGCACTTAACTCACCGCTGGTGGATACAGGGGGTACAGAGCACTACGCTCACCGCTGGTGGGCACAGGGGGTAAAGGGCACTGCACTTACCGCTGGTGGGCACAGTGCACTACACTCACCGCTGGTGGGCAGTGGGTAAAGTGTAGTGACACTCACTGCTGGTGGGCAGTGGATACAGTGCACGACACTCACTGTTGGTGGGCACAGGGGGTACAGGGCACTATGCTCACTGCTGGTGGGCACAGGGGGTACAGGGCACTACGCTCACCGCTGGTGGGCACAGTGCACTACACTCACCGCTGGTGGGCAGTGGGTAAAGTGTAGTGACACTCACTGCTGGTGGGCAGTGGATACAGTGCACGACACTCACTGCTGGTGGGCACAGGGGGTACAGGGCACTACGCTCACTGCTGGTGGGCACAGGGGGTACAGGGCACTACGCTCACTGCTGGTGGGCACAGGGGGTACAGGGCACTACGCTCACTGCTGGTGGGCACAGGGGGTACAGGGCACTACACTCACCGCTGGTGGGCACATTGCACTTAACTCACCGCTGGTGGATACAGGGGGTACAGAGCACTACGTTCACCGCTGGTGGGCACAGGGGGTAAAGGGCACTGCACTTACCGCTGGTGGGCACAGTGCACTACACTCACCGCTGGTGGGCAGTGGGTAAAGTGTAGTGACACTCACTGCTGGTGGGCAGTGGGTAAAGTGTAGTGACACTCACTGCTGGTGGGCAGTGGATACAGTGCACGACACTCACTGCTGGTGGGCACAGGGGGTACAGGGCACTACGCTCACCGCTGGTGGGCACAGGGGGTACAGGGCACTATGCTCACCGCTGGTGGGCAGTGGGTACAGGGCACTACGCTCACCGCTGGTGGGCACAGGGGTAAAGCCTGACCTTCGACAACAGCAGAATGTCCAGGAAGTCCATGACTTTGCCTCGCTTGGATTGGAGCCATTTCTCGGTGCCCTGCTCCTTCAGGGTCTCCCGTCGACTCTGCACCACGCCCAGTGAGTACGAGTGGACCAGGTTACACGCCCTCTTGAATCGCTTCCCGTTGGATGACAGTCTGTAAATGAAGTTGATGTGATGTGGCAAATATCGCTCTCTCTTCACCACCAGCGTGCTCAACTCGTATATGGCGGCAATGTAGTTAGTGGACTTTCTGTGAAGGAACATAGACAAGAGCCGAGATCATTGTGTTAGATCTGCAACATGGCAAGCGGCAAGGCAGACAGATTTAATCCAGTGTTTGGAGAGCTCCCTATCTCCTCACCGCTGCCCCGAGGATTCCCTGAGCAGAGGCGGGGGGGGGGGGGGGGGGGGGTGGAGTATTCAGCACCCTCTCCTGAGCTGGGTTCAGGTACTTCCTAAACCCACCGCAAATGTTCAGGATCTGGCGGCCTAAACAAAAAGGTATCCTCGGCACGAACACCACAAAGTGAGCCTTGTGTCAGTTGTGACTCAGTGGGCAGTTCTCTCGCCTCTGAGTCAGAAGGTTGTGGGTTCAAGTCCCACTCCAGGGACTTGAGCACAAAATCGAGGCTGACATTCCCAGTGCAGTGCCGAGGGAGCCCTGCACTGTCGGAGGTGCCGTCTTTCAGATGAGACGTAAAACCGAGGCCCTGTCTACTCTCTCAGGTGGATGTAAAAGATCCCATGGCGATATTTTGAAGAAGAGCTGGGGAGTTATCCCTGGTGACCTGGCCAATATTTATCCCTCTATCAACATAACAAAAAAAAACAGATGATCTGGTTATTATCACATTGCTGTTTGTGGGAGCTTGCTGTGCGCAAATTGGCTGCCGCGTTTCCCACATTACAACAGTGACTACACTCCAAAAAAGAAGTATTTAATTGGCTGCAAAGCTCTTTAGTGTGTTCCGAGGTTGTGAAAGACGCTATATAAATGCAAACTCTTTCTCTTTTTTTCTATTGATGGTGGTTGTTGTATTGAGATTGTGCCAAAATCTCTCTCACAACATTCCGAGTCCACTTCATATATATCAAAACATGCATTGATCAACCCTTCACCCAGTCACAACCCGCAGTGCACAGCACTCAACACTCTTGTTGACAGTGAGAGGCGCAGCGAAGGGCAGGCTGTGACACTGAGACCGGTCCCTCCACAATCGACCAATCCCCAGAGACAGCACAAACCCCCCAACACAGGCCGCTCCACCGCCCGTCCTGGCCACTCACAGCTGACAGTTGCTGTCATAGCTGAACGTGCATTTCAACAGGCTGTCCAGAGTCATCAGACTGACGTGCTCGAACATCTCCAGCGACAGCAACCCCTCCGATATCAGCCGATGCCATTTGTCCTGCAACAAAGCACAAAGATTCTGCATTGTCGAGGCAGCAGAACATTGACACACGGGTGGGTGGACTTTGACTGGTGCGTGACTGGCTGAGGGGCAGCTCAGAGTGTGGGCAACATCAGCTCCTACACCAAGCACAACTAAACTCATGGGGGCCTGGCCTGGACTAATGATCCAGAGATACAAGTTCAAATCCCACCCATCTGGTTCACTAATGTTCTTTAGGGAAGTAAATCTGCCGCCCTTACCCAGTCTGGCCTATATCTGACTCCAGACACACAGCAATGTGGTTGACTCTTAACTGCCCCTGAAATGGCCGAGCAAACCACTCAGTTATACCGAACCGCTAGAAAGAAGTATTGTACTGTGGGGTCTCACCACCCTCTTCTCCAGGGCAGTTTGAGATGGGCAACAAATGCTGGCCTTACCAGCGACACTCACACATAAACATACTCTATCACACACACACACACACAGTCTGTCTGTCACACACACTCAAAATCAGTCTGTTGCACACACACACAAACATACTCAGTCTCACACACACACACACAGTCTGTCTGTCTGTCACACACACTCAAAATCAGTCTGTCGCACACACACACACACACAGTCTGTCTGTCACACACACACTCAAAATCAGTCTGTCGCACACACACACAAACAGACTCAGTCTCACACACACACACACAGTCTGTCTGTCTGTCACACACACTCAAAATCAGTCTGTCTGTCACACACACACAAACATACTCAGTCTCACACACACACAGTCTGTCTGTCTGTCACACACACATACACACAAACATACTCAGTCTCACACACACACTCACACACAGTGTCTGTCACACACACACACAGTCAAACATACTCAGTCTCACACACACACTCACTCACACACACACACAGTCTGTCTGTCACACACACAGTCTGTCTGTCACACACACACACACAGTCAAACATACTCAGTCTCACACACACACTCACTCACACACACACACAGTCTGTCTGTCACACACACTCAAAATCAGTCTATCACACACACACACACACACATACTCAGTCACACAACCTTACGCACAGCATCAAACTTTCACACACATGCCAACGCACATTCTACAATGAGTGCCTTCAGCGCACAAATTGATCTCAAGCTAAGAGATCTTCTTGACATGTGGAGACCAACGTTCCCTGTAATTTTTGGGGGACTGCGCAGCACATTGATAATACCACTGGGCTGGGCGGGATCTTCAGATCGCTGCATGGCATCGCAGCTTAAAGGGAACATTGGTGGTGACAGCATCTGTATCTCCAGTCTGCCCACACACCCAGTCACACTATCCCCGACCCACACACACCCAGTCACACTATCCCCGACCCACACACACCCAGTCACACTATCCCCGACCCACACACACCCAGTCACACTATCCCCGACCCACACACACCCAGTCACACTATCCCCGACCCACACACACCCAGTCACACTATCCCCGACCCACACACACCCAGTCACACTATCCCCGGCCCACACACACCCAGTCACACTATCCCCGGCCCACACACACCCAGTCACACTATCCCCGACCCACACACACCCAGTCACACTATCCCCAGCCCACACACACCCAGTCACACTATCCCCGGCCCACACACACCCAGTCACACTATCCCCGGCCCACACACACCCAGTCACACTATCCCCGGCCCACACACACCCAGTCACACTATCCCCGGCCCACACACACCCAGTCACACTATCCCCAGTCTGCCCACACACCCAGTCACACTATCCCCGGCCCACACACACCCAGTCACACTATCCCCGGCCCACACACACCCAGTCACACTATCCCCGACCCACACACACCCAGTCACACTATCCCCGGCCCAGCCCACACACACCTAGTCACACTATCCCCGGCCCACACACACCCAGTCACACTATCCCCGGCCCACACACACCCAGTCACACAATCCCCGGTCCGGCCCACACACATCCAGTCACACGACCCCCGGCCCACACACACCCAGTCACACGACCCCCGGCCCACACACACCCAGTCACACTATCCCCGGCCCACACACACCCAGTCACACTATCCCCGGCCCACACATACCCAGTCACACTATCCCCGGTCCGGCCCACACACACCCAGTCACACTATCCCCGGCCCACACACACCCAGTCACACTATCCCCGGCCCACACCCCAGTCCGTTACTCACGTGCAGGATGCCGGTGGACTGATTGAAGATTTTCACGTAAGGTTTCAGAATATCAAAGTGGAAGGCGGGAGTCAAGAGGCGGCGATGTCGAGCCCATCGCTCCCCTTTGCTGATCAGCAGGCCCTCACCTAGATGAGGAAGAGAAAAGGTCTGGATTCGGACTGTCAATGCCAGGGGTTATCAGCCCACAAAGTCCCATCGCGAGGTGGGGGGGGCTGCAGAGCACGCGGGCTTCAGTACAAGATTCCAAACTACCCCCCCGCCCCCCCCCACAACATGGTCAGCTCGTAACATTGGTCCTCGGGGTCCCAAAGGGTCAGTTTAAGGAGTACACTGTAACACTCACTTCTCAGCTCCAGGGCTCATTTCTGAAGGGATTGAAGTGAAAAGGAGGGAAGTTATGTTAAACCTGTATCGCACCTTGGTTAGACCACAGTTAGAGCACTGTGTACAGTTCTGGTCTCCATATTATAAAAAGGATATCGAGGCACTGGAGATGATGCAAAAACAATTGACTAGAATGATACCAGAACGGAGAGGTTATTCTTATCAGGAAAGATTCTCTGGAAAAGAGAAGGGCGAGGGGAGACCTAATAGAGGTCTTTAAGATTATGAAGGGGTGTGATCGGGTCGATGTAGAGAAGATGTGTGGGGGAGACCAGAACTAGGGGCCATCAATATCAGACAGTCACTTATAAACCCAATGGGGAATTCAGGAGAAACTTCTTTACCCTGAGAGAGGTAACATGGAACTCATTACCACAGGGAGTGGTTGAGGCAAATAGTATCGATGCATTTAAGGGGAGGCTGGATAAACTCATGAGGGAGAAAGGAATAGAAGGATATGGTGATGGGGTGCGATGAAGAGGGGTGGGAGGAGGCTCGTGTGGAGCATAAACACAAGCATGGACCTGTTGGGCCGAAAGGCCTGGTCCTGTGTTAGAGATTCGATGCAATCCAGCAAAGTAGTTTGGCCAGTTTGTAGAGAATTGTGAGCAGGGCTCAGACTGGTGACATTGTGATCTCATTAAAGGCCGCCGAGGGGGGCTTGAGAAGTGCATTCGATCAGACTTACTCGGAAACTTAGCCACCCCACCCCCCCAAACCACACCTTGTGACTGTCCCCCCTCCTCCCCCAAAACCGCACGTAGTGACAGCCTCCCCCCACCCCGCCCACCGACGCCCCCAGTCAGGGATGTCCCAGCGGGTTGCTCACGTTGCCCGTGGGGTTAGGACAAGGCACTCGCTGATGTCAACGCCATGACGTCATCGCGCTGAGAGGCGCCACCTGCTGGCGGGGCGAGAACATTGTCTGGACACAAGAGAAAGGCCAAACATGGCCGCTGCTTACCCAACCATGGTCGGAGGAACCCGTAAAACAGCTCGTCCTTCGGGGCAACCGGGGCTGAAACAGGAGGTGAAGCCCAGCTTTAGAAACTCAAAAACTCTAAAATAACTTCAGCTCGAAGGGAAGCTCCATCGCCAAGGAAATTAGGCACAAATTATACAAATTACAGACATAAAATGCTCATTATCTAAGGTGGGTGTAGTGTCAATCTGTGCTGGGCTGTAATTATCCCCTGAGTCTCACTGCCAGGTTTACCCGTAGTCACCACTTGCCCACCCCTGGTGCCCCATCAGGCACAGCCCAGTGCCTCCAGTCCGGAGAGGGCCGCAGTGTGGTGCAGACACACTGCGTGTTACAGCGATGCCAGGTCTGTGGATCCAAGGCAGGGACTCCAGTCTGAGCGGGTAGGCAAGGCCACAGGGGTCACTGTAACATGGCCTGTGGAATCCGATCAATGCACCAAGGAGGCATCACAGTGCAGAAAACGCAACACACAGGAACTGGGAGCCAAGGTTTGCAACCGGGTGCATCTCCTGACCCCAAGGGTGACTGGACACGGTCAGCATTGAGGGCTTCAGATCGCGAGCACTCACTAATGGTGTGAAACGTTCGACGGCTGAGCCCACACCAGTAGAGACAGGCCCGAGCAACGTCCTAAATCCACCCTCAGGCCTCACTCCAGTAACTCAGGCACCAATCGGGCAGCCTGGAGTAGCTTGCAGTTCCGTTCCTTCCAATATCGTCCAAGCACCACCCCCCCCTCGCCCCTCCCCTCAGGCTAGCCCAGAGAGGGAGGGACGGTGGGAGGAGTGAGTGGGGACCCTCAGGATGAATGTGGAGGTAGAGGCAACAATCCTGCTCCTTCTGACTCCACATTAACTCGAGCTGAAAACCTCACCCGGCAGAGTCCTCCAACGCTCCAGTGAAGGACCCCGGGGGCAGCCTGGTGCACCGCCTGAAAAACTAGTCGTAGCTCGATTAGTTTAAACAAACCTAGAAAACGGGTCCTGTAAAGGGCACAGGCACCTCCGTTGGTGTCAGGTCAAAACTCCCCCAACTGTAGCAAACAACAGGCTCCGGGCATTTTAACTCTCGGGCCTCATTTCAATCCCGCTGACAGGCCGCATGGGACCGGTGAAGATTCGAGATTCACCCACCGAGAACAGGACAGAGGATTCCAGGCTGCCCCCAGGGGACTTGCGATTGGTGGGGGGGGTGGGGAAGAGATCACGCTGGAGCATGGGAGGGTGCTGCTTAAGGTTTTCTTGTGGGCCCCACGATAAGCAGTATAATAATAAATCATGGAACAAAGGAAAGCAAGACAAGGAGAGAGCACGGAAGTGAAGATCAAGCCGAGGAACTCTGCCTCAACCCGCTCACATTGTAAACTGGCAGGCTATTTACCGTGATGTTGATCATCTGCCAATATGTTAACCCTTAATGCGCCATAAAACCCAGGAGAGGCAAGAGTTCGGGGCCCAGAAGAGGCGAGGGCCCAGGGGCAGCACGGGTCAGCCCACACTGTGATAAGTGTGCGCACTAGGTCCGTGCAGCAGAGCAGGTCTCCAGTTGTCTTGGCTAACCCTTGCCACTGGACCAAGACCTGGCTCTGTCAAGCCCGTGTGGTGGCTGGTGTGCAACAGCCACCCCACGTTAAAAAAATCCACGCACAGCCATCTTCCACCCTTCAACATGTAGTTCAGGACCTGGAATATTTGGTCCTTCATTGAAACACCCATGAGCTCATTCCTTTTTGGCGTGGAAGCAAGTCATCCTCGATACGAGGGACTGCCTATGATGATGATAAAGTCCTAGTTCAATCAGAAGCTAAATACTGTTTTTGTATCTGGGGAACTCTTCTAAAATCAGCCACAGTCCGATAAAGGATACAGGAGAAAGATTGTTGTCTGGTCAACGGTCACCTCATCTCTCGGTGCCAAGCCTCTCCCTCCATCAGACCCTCGCTCGATTTTATTGCAATCTCCTAAGCTGCGATGTGCCTGTCCTCCTCACCCTTCCTCACTTTGTTGAAATGAAGACCGATTTCCCCATCGCACAAAGGTAATCCATTCTTTCCAAAGGCCTCAAAACTACGGCCTTTGAAGACAGGCTCCTCCTGTAGAACTGACGGTTCCTAAAGCGCAAGACTTTTTCTGGTATCTGATCCCTTCAACGCATCGCAGGAGATATCTAGCACATCAGGCAGTCCACAGCGCACGCTGCAATGGGGAAGGGGCAACGACAATGTTCAGTGCAAGGGAGAATGCCCCACCTTCTCAGTGTGTGTACAGAGAGTGTCCCACCTTCTCAGTGTGTGTACAGAGAGTGTCCCACCTTCTCAGTGTGTGTACAGAGAGTGTCCCACCTTCTCAGTGTGTGTACAGAGAGTGTCCCACCTTCTCAGTGTGTGTACAGAGAGTGTCCCACCTTCTCAGTGTGTGTACAGAGAGTGTCCCACCTTCTCAGTGTGTGTACAGAGAGTGTCCCACCTTCTCAGTGTGTGTACAGAGAGTGTCCCACCTTCTCAGTGTACAGAGAGTGTCCCACCTTCTCAGTGTACAGAGAGTGTCCCACCTCCTCAGTGTGCGTACAGTAGATAACCTGTCCCAGATCCTCTATTGTTTACATCAGAATCTTTGGCCTGGGAAGGTTGAGGAAAGGGTAAATTTAAAAGCAGCGAGAAATGTCAAGGCTCTGGAGCAGAGCAGAGTTTTGGGTAAAGATAAGCAGAGTGGGGTCAGAAAGGGAGAGAGAAAGTAACAAAGGTAATAAGGCATTACTGACTACGGTGACATCAGGGAAAAATAGAAAAAAGCCAAAGCTAAGGTCATTATATCTGAATGCGCAAAGTATTCGCAACAAAATAGATGAATTAATAGCGGAGATAGAAATGAATAGATTTGATCTAATAGCCATAATGGAGACGTGGTTGCAAAGTGACCAAGGTTGGGAACTAAATATTCCAGGATACTTAACTTTTAGAAGAATACATAATTTACAACAAACAAGGAATAAAAACCCCACAGGAAAAGTGGTCCAACCGTGGCTAACAAGGGAAGTTAAAGTATTAGATCAAAGGAAGAGGCTTATAATGTTGCCTAAAAAAGCAGTAAGCCTGAGGTTTGGGAGGATTTTAGAATTCAGCAAAGGAGGACCAAGAAATTGATAAAGAATGGGAAAATAGAGTGAGAGTAAACTAGCGAGAGGCATAAAAACAGACAGTAAAAGCTTCTATAGGTATGGAAAAAGGAAAAGATTAGCAAAAGTAAATGTGGGTCCCCTACAGGCTGAGACAGGAGAAATTATAATGGGGAATAAGGAATTGGCAGAGAAATTAAATGTTGGTGTTTACGAAAGAAGACACGAAAAACCTACCGGAAATAGTGGAGTACCAAGTGTCTAGCGGGAATGAGGAACTGAAAGAAATTAGTATTAGTAAAAAATAGAACTGGAGAAATTAATGGGACTGAAAACCGATAAATTCCCTGGCCTACATCCTAGGGTTTTGAAAGAGGTGGCTATACAGAGAGAGACAGAGAGAGAGAGAGAGAGAGAGAGAGAGAGAGTATGCATTGGTTGTCATCTTCCAAAATTCCATAGATTGTAGAACGGTTCCCGCAGATTGGAAGGTCGCTAATGTAACCCCGCTATTTAAGGAGGGAGAGAGAAAACGGGGAACTACAGACCAGTTAGCCTGATATCAGTAGTAGGGAAAATGCTAGAATCTATTATTAAGGGCACTGAGAAAATAATAATAGGATTGGGCAGAGTCAACATGTATTTCTGAAAGGGAAATCATGTTTGACAAAACTATTCAGAGTTTTTTGAGGTTGTAACGAGCAGGATAAGGGAGGAGGGTGGATGTGGTGAATTTGGATTTTTCAGAAGGCATTCAATAAGATGCCACACAAAAGGTTTTTGAACAAAATTAGGGTTCATGGGATTGGGGGTAATATACTAGCATGGATTGAGGATTGGTTAATGGACAGAAAACAGAGAGTAGGAATAAACAGGTTACTTTCAGGTTGGCAGGCTGTAACTGGTGGGGTGCCGCAAGGATTGGTGCTTGGGCCCCAGCTATTCACAATCTATATCAATGATTTGGACAAAGGGATCAAATGTAATATATCCAATTTTGCCGACGATACAAAGCTAGGTGGGAATGTAAGTTGAGGAGGATGAGGAAGAGACTTCAAGGGGATATAGACAGGCTAATTGAGTGGGCAAGAACATGGCAAATGGAATATAATGTGGAGAAATGTGAAGTTATCCACTTGGTATGTTGGCCTTTATTATCAAAGGATTTGAATATAAGAGTAAAGACGTCTTACTGCAATTATATAGGGCCCTGGTGAGACTGCACCTGGAGTATTGTAGACAGTTTTGATCTCCTTAGCTAAGGAAGGATATACTTGCCATAGAGGGAGTGCAATGAAGGTTCACCAGACTGATTCCTGGGATGGGGGGATTGTCCTATGAGGAGAGATTGAGTAGACTAGGCCTATATTCTCTAGAGTTTAGAAGAATGAGAGGTGATCTCATTGAAACAGACAAAATTCATGCGGGGCTTGACAGGGTAGATGCAGGGAGGATGTTTCCTCTGGCTGGGGAGTCTAGAACCAGGGGTCACAGTCTCAGAATAAAGGGTTGGCCATTTAGGACTGAGATGAGGAGAAATTTCTTCACTCAGAGGGTGGTAAATCTTTGGATTTCTCTGCTCCAGAGGGCTATGGAGGCTCAGTCTTCGAGTATATTCAAGACAGAGATCAATAGATTTTGGGATATTAGAAGAATCAAGGGATATGGGGATAGTGCAGGAAAGTGGAGTTGAGGTAGAAGATCAGCCCTTTCTTATTGAATAGTGGAGCAGGCTCGATGGGCCGAATGGCCAACTCCAACTCCTATTTCTTCTGTTCTTATGTTGCAGAGGAACAGAATGTACCAAAGGGACACGGCAGAGAGGGGAGCTGGAGAGTGAGGTGTTACAGAACAACTTGGGATTAGTAAGTGAAGTTCAGAGTGGAGGAATCGGATGCTGGTCGTTGTAAGGTGATCTGATAGCACAATCTCAGCTGCAGTGGTAGTCCCGCGATCCCTAACCGGGATGTGATTGCGGGATGGACCAGCCCGCAATCGCTACGGATTAACACTTACAGGGAAGAGCTGGTTAGGTACCGGGATTGAGTCAGTGCAAGATGGTGGGTCATGAGCTGCTGGGACCATCAGGCCTAGAGTGGGGACTGGGAAAGTAGGGAGGGATTTGGGGGGCTGGGTAGACCTTTCTGGCGTGGAGGCAGTGCATCCCTCAGGAGAAATGTCCCTCAGGAGATTAAATGGCTGGGAGAGAGCTAGGTACAGGCGCGGCAGCGTAGTGGTTATGTTACTGGGCCTATAATCCAGAGGCCTGGACTAATGATCCAGAGACACGAGTTCAAATCCCACCATGGCAGCTGGGGAATTCAAATTCTAGTTCATTAAATAACTTTGGAATAAAAAGCTAGAATCAGTAATGGTGATCATGGAACTAGCGGATTATCGTAAAACTACTCAGTTGTATAAGGCGGCTCACCACCACCTTTGAGGACAATTAGGGATGGGCAATAAATGCTGGCCTTGCCAGTGACGCCCACATCCCATGAATGAATATATTTAGAAGACTGTTGGTGCTTCAGAGGGAATGGGGTCGAGATGCAAATGATTTGCTCATTGCCTGCTTCCCCAGGATCTTAATTTTCGACGGACAAGAGAGCCGAGATTCTGCCACCGCTGTGATTTAACCCTGGCGCGAACCACTGTAAAACTATCTGGAATAACAGTAGCATGCGGAGATAATGTCGCTCGTGAACCCTGCATCAGGGGCCTTGCTTGTACGCTCAAGGCCAACAGCAGTGTGTAGGCCACGAGCGCTGGACAGGTCAGTTGCTTCTGAACCCAGAGAATATGGAGACAGGACAGGTGCGACAATGTCACAAAGGCAAGCAGCATTTCTATAAACCTGCACTCAGAGAATGAGAGAGCACACAAGGCCACTCGGCCCATCGAGCCGGTGACAGTTGCACTCTGGGACTTCCGACATTCATGCTCAATAAACATCCGCCCCAGATCCCGTGTTCAAAGGGGAAAACATTCCTCTTTTCCCTCAGTCTCAGGCACACTCCACTAAACCAAAGGGAAAACGGGGCTCCACTTTGCATTTGTTAAACATTAAACCACTCGTACCAACGAGGGAAGCTTGCACTTGATCATTCGACCCTTGCGGAAAGTTAAAAACATTTATGAACGGGAGCAAGAGTCCAATTTGCTCTATCCACAGGAGGTGGTTTCACCGCACAGTCTGGGGCCTTTATTGCAGATTCACGTGCTTCATCCAATCGCGGTCGGATTTGGTTCTGTGAACTGTGACCTTTGACCCAAGGGCTCGGCAGCGCGTTAGCCATCCGTCAGGAGCAGGTTTGCCCGCGGCAGGTGCAGGGGAGGGACTCTCGATCTCACTGTGTACGGGGGGTAAAGGGTCAGACACTCCCCGAGAGGGGAAGGAAAGCCATCGGAGGGAAGGTGAATAGTCCCAGACACCCTAAAAGTGGTCACCTCAGGAATGGCATTGCCAGAGATCTGGGGGCAGATTGCCCACCCCCCTAGGCTGGGTGGAGGAAGGATCCAAAACAAGGGAAGATAAATAATCCGTGCATCAAGGAGCTACTGAAATAGTGAGCAACATCTGGGCTCAGTGGGCAGCACCCTCACCTCGGAGTCAGAAGGTTGTGGGTTTAAGTGAACACAAAAATCCAGGCGGTCACTCCAGTGCAGTGCTGAGGGAGCGCCCCACTGTCATAGGCCCTGTCTGCTCTCAGGTGGACATAAAAACACTTGCATTTATATAGCCCCTTTCATGACCACAGAACGTCTCAAAGCACTTTACAGCCAATGAAGTAGTTTGAGAGTGTAGTTACTGTTGTAATGTGGGAAACACAGCAGAGAATTTGCGCACAGCAAGCTCCCACAAACAGCAAAAGGTCCCATGGCACTATTTCAAAGAAGAGCAGGGGAATCCTGGCCAATATTTATCCCTCAATCATGGTCACAGAAACAGTTTCTCCAGCCATTATCTCATTGCTGAGTGTGGAAGCTTGCTGTGTGCAAATTGGCTGCCGCGATTCCCACATTACAACAGTGACTACACTCCAAAAGTACTTAATTGGCTGTAAAGCGCTTTGAGACGTCTGGTAACCGTGAAAGGCGCTATATAAATCCAAGTCTTTTCTTTTCATCTTCGACTCAAGACAGGTGCTGCCCGAGGAACTCCCACCCCTCGTCGCGTCTCAGTCCAGGTTTGCTGCACGGCTACAAAGTAGTTGCTTTTATTGTGAATAGTTCGTTGCATTTTACAAAGTTTCAGTGCATCAGTAAGGTCAGGTTTAGTAATAAGTTGAGGTTCAGTAATAAGTTACCAACTGGCTCTCAGTGGAGCAAGCGCTATTAAAGAGCAGAACTTGGTGCTATTGTCAAAGAACAACACAGCACAGGAGGACGCCATTCGGCCCATTGTGCCTGTGCCAGCTCTGTGAGAGAGTGATCCAATTAGTCCCACTGCCCCGCTCTTTCCCCATAGCCCTGCCAATTTCTCCTTTCCAAGTATTTTCACATTTCTCTTTTGAAAGGGAGAAGATAGTGATTTCACTTGCTCAGACAGAAATAACAGTACCAAGACTTGACCTCAATGACACTGAAGATATGTTTAAGTTAAACCAGAAGTTGGAATCTGCTCATGGATTGCTCAGTGCCGAGTCTCCTCTACCTGATATCAGAAGGACACATTTGATGTAGGTTGGATGGAAGAGTCTCACTATAGGGTAGATGGGTCCAAACCATGTGACTGAGCAGTACACATAGCGTTTGACGATTTCATTAACCAGGTTCAGCCCCTCCTCTGTGCTACGAATCTAATGGAACAAGAGCCAGGTAGAAGCAAGAAACAAAAAGGAGAAATTAAACCAGAGAATCACAGGAAATCTCATTAAATCCACAATCACGGTTGAACCCAGAGAGGACTGATTTATGCAGAGTGCAATGGACAGGCAGTGAAGCTGGTGCACACTCAGTGTTCAATCAATCTTAGAAACTCAAAGGCAGTTTGATTTGAAGTGTCAGAGCAAGATCGGGGCAGCTCAGACACATGGCATCTGGGAAATGTGCTGAAACACTCCAGGAAGCAATAGGAAGTGGAGATTAGCATAAACAGAACACCAAGCCAAGAATTTGAGGACAAACGTCTGTTCTATGGAATTTTGGAACAACCGATGGAAACATTCATTTAGTAATAAATTCAAGACAGAAAATCTGAAAGGATTAGTCAAAAAACCAAAGTGATCATTGAAAAAGGTAGCCCAGATTCAGATAGATGGGCCCGGGTCGGGGGAAGGCTGGCAGGGGGGGGGGGGGGGAGAAGGGAAAGAGACTCTGTCCGCATCTCGGGAGGGGGGCCTCTGCTCATAACTGAGTGAATAGGGAACAAATTGTCACAGGAGTGATTGAGGCAGGGAACGTTGCGTCTTTTAAAGGGAAAATGGGTAAATATTTGATGCAGCGGAAAATATAGGGGAGACCGGGGTAGTGGGATTAGTTTGGGGATTGGTACAGGGCTTTGGGGAGAGAGCCGGGCAGTGGGATTAATACAGGGCTATGGGGAGAGAGCGGAGCAGTGGGATTATAAGAACATAAGAATTAGGAACAGGAGTAGGCCATCTAGCCCCTCGAGCCTGCTCCGCCATTCAAAAAGATCATGGCTGATCTGGCAGTGGACTCAGCTCCACTTACCCGCCCGCTCCCCATAACCCTTAATTCCCTTTTTGGTTAAAAATCTATCTATCTGTGATTTGAATACATTCAATGAGCTAGCCTCAACTGCTTCCTTGGGCAGAGAATTCCACAGATTCACAAAGCTCTGGGAGAAGAAATTCCTTCTCAACTCTGTTTTAAATTGGCTCCCCCGTATTTTGAGGCTGTGCCCCCTAGTTCTAGTCTCCCCAACCAGTGGAAACAATCTCTCTGCCTCCATCTTGTCTATCCCTTTCATTATTTTAAATGTTTCTATAAGATCACCCCTCATCCTTCTGAACTCCAACGAGTAAAGACCCAGTCTACTCAATCCATCATCATAAGGTAACCCCCTCATCTCCGGAATCAGCCTAGTGAATAATCTCTGTACCCCTTCCAAAGCTAGTATATGCTTCCTTAAGTAAGGTGACCAAAACTGTACGCAGTACTCCAGGTGCGGCCTCACTAATACCCTGTACAGTTGTAGCAGGACCTCCCTGCTTTTGTACTCCATCCCTCTCGCAATGAAGGCCAACATTCCATTCGCCTTCCTGATTACCTGCTGCACCTGCAAACTAACTTTTTGGGATTCATGCACAAGGACCCCCAGGTCCCTCTGCACTGCAGCATGTTGTAATTTCTCCCCATTCAAATAATATTCCCTTTTACTGTTTTTTTTGCCCAAGGTGGATGACCTCACATTTTCCGACATTGTATTCCATCTGCCAAACCTTAGCCCATTCACTTAACCTATCTAAATCTCTTTGCAGCCTCTCTGTGTCCTCTACACAACCCGCTTTCCCACTAATCTTTGTGTCATCTGCAAATTTTGTTCCACTACACTCTGTCCCCTCTTCCAGGTCATCTATGTATATTGTAAACAGTTGTGGTCCCAGCACCGATCCCTGTGGCACACCACTAACCACCGATTTCCAACCCGAAAAGGACCCATTTATCCCGACTCTCTGCTTTCTGTTAGCCAGCCAATTCTCGATCCATGCTAATACATTTCCTCTGACTCAGTGTACCTTTATCTTCTGCAGTAGCTTTTTGTGTGGCACCTTATCGAATGCCTTTTGGAAATCTAAATACACCACATCCATCGGTACACCTCTAACCACCATGCTCGTTATATCCTCAAAGAATTCCAGTAAATTATCTGAACATGATTTCCCCTTCATGAATCCATGTTGCGTCTGCCTGATTGCACTATTCCTATCTAGATGTCCTGCTTTTTCTTCCTTAAATGATAGCTTCAAGCATTTTCCCCGACTGCCCCTCTCTCTCCCCATAGCCCTGTACCAATCCCCAAACTAATCCTACTGCCCCGCTCTCTCCCCATAGCCTTGTATCAATCCCAGACTAATCCCACTGCCCAGCTCTGTCCCCATAGCTCTGTATCAATCCCAGACTAATCCCACTGCCCCGCTTTCTCCTCATAACCCTGTACCAATCCCCAAACTAATCCCCCATTAGTTTGGGGATTGATATAGAGCTATGGGGACAGAGCAGGGCATTGGGATTAGTCTGGGATTGATACAGGGCTGTGGGGAGAGAGCGTGGCAGTGGGATTAGCTTTTAGATTAGTGGAGCAAAGAGATAGCACAGACATGATGGGCCGAACGGCTGCTTTTTGTGCCACAAATTTAAATGGTTCGAAAACAAATATGTGATGGTGCGTGATTCTAAAGGTTGACGATTTGTACAACATTCACAACCCTCAGCTTGTTCTGTACAAACAGAAAGTATGTGAGATCCTGTGTGAACTGATATTTTGGTTCTAGGTGTGAACCTTACTCTGGAGAGCGGGTCATGCTGAGTCCACTGGTGGGTACTGCTGTCCATGGTGCCCGGGCACAACATAGAAACGCAGAAATATAGAAATCTACAGCACAGAAGGAGGCCATTTCAGCCCATCGTGTCCATGCCGGCCGACAAAGAGCCACACAGCCCTTGGTCAGCAGCCCTAAAGTATACATATAACCCTATGAACAATGACGGAAAGGCAAAGAGCGCTTAGCCCAACCAATCCGCCTCACACAACTTCGACACCCCTTATACTAAAACATTCTACACTTCACCCTAACCGGAGCCATGTGACCTCCCGGGAAAGGCAAAAAACCAGATAAAAACCCAGGCCATTTGGGGAAAAAATTCTGGGAAAATTTCTCTCCGATCTATCCAAGCGATCAAAACTACTACAGGAGATCACCCGGCTGTATTCGATTCCCTGCAGTACTTACCATTGTATGTCCATCGGCCAACAAGAGATTATCCAGTCTAATCCCAATTCCCAGCTCCCGGTCTGTAAACCTGCAGGTTACTGCACTTCAAGTGCCCATGCAAGCACTTTTTAAATGTGGTGAGGGTTTCTGCCTCTACCACCTATCCAGGCAGTGAGTTCCAGATCCCCACAACCCTCTGCGTGAAGAAGCCTCCCCTCAAATCCCCTCTGAACCTTCCACCAACCACCTTAAACCTATGTCCCCTCGTAATTGACCCCTCCATCAAGGGAAATAGACCCCTGCTATCCACTCTATCCAGGCCCCTCAAAATGTTATACACCTCAGTGAGGTCTCCTCTCAGCCTCCTCTGTTCCTCATCCAATCTGTCCTCCTAGCTAAGATTCTCCATTCCAGGCATCATCCGAGTAAATCTCCTCTGCACCCTCTCCAGTGCAATCACGTTCTTCCTATAATACGGCAACCAGAACTGCCGCAGTATTCCAGCTGTGGCCTAACCAGAGTATTATACAATTTAAGCATAACCTCCCTACTCTTGTATTCTATGCCACGGCCAATAAAGGCAAGCATTCCTTATCCACCTGGCCTGCTACTTTCAGGGTTCTGTGGACAAGCACTCCTAGGTCCCTTTGTTCATTTACACTTCTAAGTGTCCAACCATTTTAATATGTATACTCTTTCCTTATTAATCCTCCCCAAGTGTATTACCTCACACTTCTCCGAATTAAATTCTATTTGCCACTGCTCTGCCCACCTAACCAGTAGATTGATATCCTTCTGCAGTCCGTGACTTTCCTCTTCATTATCAACCACACCGCCAATTTTAGTGTCATCTGCAAACTTCTTAATCATATTCCCAATATTCAAATCTAGATCATTGATGTATACCACAAAAAGTAAGGGACCCAGTACTGAGCCCTGCGGAACCCCACTGGAAACATCCTTCCAGTCACAAAAACATCCATCAACCCTTTGTTTCTTACCTCTGAGCCAATTTGGATCCAACTTGTCACTTTGCCCTGGATCCCATGGGCTTTAACCTTCGTGACCAGTCTGCCATGTGGGACCTTATCAAAACCTTTGCTAAAGTCCATATACACTACATCGTATGCACTACCCTCATCGACCCTCCTGCTTACCTCCTAGAAAAATTCAATCAGGTTAGTCAAACAAGATCTTCCCTTAACAAATCCGTGCTGACTGTCCCCAATTAATGCTTGCCTTTCTAAATGTAGATTTATCCTGACCTTCAGAATTTTTGCCCACCACTGAGGTTAGGCTGACAGTTCCTTTCTCCCTTCTTAAACAAGGGTACCACATTAGCAGTCCTCCAATCCTCCAGCACCATGCCCAGATCCAAAGAGGACTGGAAAATGATGTTCAAGGTCGCTGCTATTTCCTCTTTTACTTCGCTCAACAGCCTGGGATACATTTCATCCGGGCCTGGGGACTTATCCACTTACAAAGCTGCTAAACCCCTTAATACTTCCTCTCTCACTCTGTTTATTTCATCCAGAATTTCACACTCCTCCTCGATAGCAGTATATGCATCGCCCCTTTCCTTTGTGAAAACAGACTGAAAGTATTAATTGAGAACCATACCCACATCTTCCACCTCCACACAAAGATTACCCACACGGTCTCTAATAGGCCCTACCCTTTCTTTAGTTATCCTCTTGCTCTTAATATATTTACAGAACATCTTTAGGTTTTCCTTGATTTTACTAGCCAAGAATTTTTCATGCTCTCTCTCAGCATTCCGAATATCCTTTTTAATTTCACCTCTGAACTTTCTATAGTTAGATTGGTTTGGCTAAAGCCAGCTGGTTTCTGTGCTGCATGAAACCAGGGAGACTAAAAATCAGTTTAGGCCCATTACCAGCCGCAGAGTCGATGGTGACTGGGAGCGCGGCAGGAACTGTAGGCCCCAGGCTCGCCCGAAATTGGGCTGCGGGCCTAGTCAGCATGTTACCGCGACTAGGCCTCCTGGTGTGATCAGGTGCAGTTTGGGCCGACTCCCTCGCATTGTACAAATGGGAAATGAAGGAGCGCTCCAGGGAGTGGGAATTATACAGAAAGCAATCAACCCCTCTCCGCCCCCTCCCCTGCCCTCCACCACCACTCCCACACTCCCCACCCCCCACCCCCACCACCTCCACTCTCCTCTCATCCCCCCATCCTCTCTCTCTCCTTCCCCCTCTCTCTCCTTCCCCCTCTCTCTCTCTCTCTCTCTCTCCTTCCCCCATCCCTCCCTCTCTCTCCTCCCCCCATCCCTCTCCTCCCCCCATCCCTCCCTCTCTCTCTCTCCTCCCCCCATCCCTCCCTCTCTCTCTCTCCTCCCCCCCATCCCTCCCGCTCTCTCCTCCCCCATCCCTCCCTCTCTCTCCTCCCCCCATCCCTCCCTCTCTCTCTCCTCCCCCCATCCCTCCCTCTCTCTCTCTCCTCCCCCCATCCCTCCCTCCCTCTCCTCCCCCCATCCTCCCTCCCTCCCCTCCCCTCCCCCCATCCCTCCCTCCCTCCCCTCCCCCCATCCCTCCCTCTCCTCCCCCCATCTCCTCCCCCCATCCCTCTCCTCCCCCCTCTCTCTCTCTCCTCACCCCCTCTCTCTCTCTCTCTCTCCTCCTCCCCCATCCCTCCCTCCCTCCCTCTCCTCCCCCCTCTCTCTCTCTCTCCTCCCCATCCCTCCCTCTCCTTCCCCCCCATTTCCCCTCTCTCTCTCTCTTCCCCCCCTATCCTTCCCTCTCTCTCCTTCCCCCTCTATCCTCCCCTTCCCCCCATCTTGTCCCCACCCCTAACCCTCCACTCCACTCCACTCCCTTCTGTCTCGCTCCACCCCACAATTCCCCTCCACTCACCACTCCCTTCCCGTCCCCAGGCTGCTTCCTGTCACGATATCTTGTGGTCAGATTTTAGAAGCCTGGAGCAGTGGCCCATCCTCCAGACCCGAGGGGGGAGCAGAGGGCCCAGGGTGTGGGCCCCGAGGGGGGAAGCAGAGGGCCCAGGGCGTGGGCCCCGAGGGGGGCAGCAGAGGGCCTAGGACGTGGGCCCCCGAGGGAGGAGCAGAGGGCCCAGGCGTGGGCCCCCAAGGGGGGGAGCAGAGGGCCCAGGACGTGGGCCCCGAGGGGGGGGAGCAGAGGGCCCAGGACGTGGGCCCCAAGGGGGGGGAGCAGAGGGCCCAGGACGTGGGCCCCGAGGGGGGGGAGCAGAGGGCCCCAGGACGTGGGCCCCGAGGTGGGATGCAAAGGCAAGTCAACCCTATAATAAAGTATTTAAAAGTTCCAAGCATTTCCAATAACAAAAAGTCACGAAAGATATTTCCAAAATATGTTTGGAACTTTGCCTCC